>NW_007736246.1:99179-99477 GCF_000696425.1 Galeopterus variegatus | reverse complement strand
TGAGCTTCAAACAGTGTTTTGCACAAATTAATAGCTATTTTAAAAGGCAGGGCTATTGAGAGGATGCCAATGATGACGACGATGTTTAGAGACCAAGTGTCCTGTAATTAGAGCATAGGAACAGAAGAACAGGTGGGATGCCACGTAAAGGTCTTGACTGGCATCTGAATATGTTGTTTTAGTCAGTCATCAAAGGGAGCAATGCCTGGTTTTCAGTGCAGATGCAGCACAATGGTGGCTCTGCTTCCAAACACAATCCATCAGTGTCGAGCAAGCAGGACATCTTAGTCCATGAGCA
>NW_007736246.1:95711-97095 GCF_000696425.1 Galeopterus variegatus | reverse complement strand
CCTTTTCCAACTATAATATCCTAACTATAGTATGCATGCTAATATACTTTATAAAAATCAGAAAAGGACTTACACTTTTGTCTGAATTAAGAGGCCAAAAAAACAAGTATTAAGCCGGACAGAAATATCAGAAACAATTTTAAGGTCTCTGAAAACTGATGAGAAGCAAACAACAAATGGAAAAGTGGTTACTCATGAACAATTATTGAACTTTTGAGAACAGCAGCGGGAGCTTGTAGTGTTCTTGCCTGGGGCTGCTTTCATCCCCCGCTGCCAGCTGGTGAATACTGTAGTGGTTCCAGGACAATAAAAGGAGGAAACATCCAGCATATTTTAAAACTGGCTGAGCACTGAATGCATGCCTCAGCCTACATGCAGACCCGTCAGGAGAGAGTGGAAACCTTACTGCCACAAGGAGTTTGAGCACAAACTCTGAACAATCACTCAGGAGAAATCTCTAGAAAGCCAGACACAAAAATAAGAACCTAAAACAAAATGAGCAGATACTTCACTAGCTCCACATCATACACAAAACAGATGCTAGAGATTAAGTCCGGGCAAGATAACATAAAAATAATAATAATGATGATAGCAATATCAGTAATAACCCTCAGGGGAAAAAAATCCAGAATTCAGAGTCATAATAATTTGTTATCTAAAATGTCATTTTCAATAAAAAAAAANTCATCAACATGAACACCTATCACTGAGCTAGAGGAGAAAGGGAAGAAGACAGACAGAAACCAAACCTTAGAATGCTCAGCCTTGTACATTTCCAAGCGCTTCAAGATGACTTGCTCATAAGCCTCTCAATACAGCTGTGTAAACCAGGATTAAAACTAAGGGAAAAGGCACTTTCAGCTTCAATTTTGAAATCAAAGTTCAAATCAGGATTGGACCAACAAGCGTAGTAAGATTTCTGTGATCAGAAATTCCTGGTAATCTCTTCCTCACAGCTGAGGGAAGTTAGGACTGGTATTTGCTGTGGATGTAAGGAACTCCTGCAGCCCATCAGCATGTTATTTCAACTCTCCCCTCATTCATGTGTGTTCCAGGATTCATGACATTCACAAGGAACAAAGCATCTAGACACAGGAGTGTCCTCTCTGTCAAAATAAAAACGATACAGAGTGAAGTTGAAGAGAGAATACGATGCCAGATAAGACAGGTTGTAGCATTCTCATGTCATCCTTTACTTTCCTATATAGTAACTTTTTCATTTTGACCTTTTCCAACTATAATATCCTAACTATAGTATGCATGCTAATATACTTTATAAAAATCAGGAAAGGACTTACAGTTTTGTCTGAATTAAGAGGCCAAAAAAAAACAAGTATTAAGCCGGACAGAAATATCAGAAACAATTTTAAGGTCTCTGAAAACT
>NW_007736246.1:89885-94468 GCF_000696425.1 Galeopterus variegatus | reverse complement strand
AATCCAGAATTCAGAGTCATAATAATTTGTTATCTAAAATGTCATTTTCAATAAAAAAAAATAATGAGGTAAAAAAGCATGGAGGTGTGACTCATATTTAGGAGGAATAAAAAATAGTCACTAGAAAATTGATGGCAAGTGGGCCCAGATGATGAATTTAACAGACCAAAACTGCAAAGCAGCTAAAAATATGTTCAAAGACTTCCAGAAACTGTGTTTAAAAAATTAAATAAAAATATGGTGAAAGTAACTCCACAAATAGGGAATCTCAATAAAGATACAGAAATTACAAAAAGTGATCAATGGAAATTTTGAAGTTATCAAGTTAAACAACTAAAATGAGGACTTACTAGAGGGGTTCAACAGCTGGATATGAGAGGGTAAAAGAAAGAATCAGTGAACATGAGGAAGGATCAAGAGACAATCCAAATCAAACAAGAGGGTAAACAATTTCAAAAAAAGAAGAAAAATGAATTGAAGAAAGATGCCTGGATGACATCAAGCACATCAGCATACATGTAACAGGAGTTCCAGAAGGAGAGAAGAGTGAGAAAGGAGAAGAAAATAATAAAATAATGGCTGAAATCTTCCCAAACTTGATGAAAAACACTAATACACAGATCCAAGAGGTTCATTGCTTCCCAAGTGGGAAAACACAGACAGATCCACATCTAGATCCTCATCACAAACTGCTGATAGCCAAAATAAAAAGAAAATCTTGAATGCATAAAGAAAGAAACAACTCGTCACACATGTGGAAGTATCAATACAATTAATGGCTGATTCCTCAACTGAAGCACTGGAGGCCAGATGCAATAGAATGGCATTTTCAAAGTGCTGAAAGAAAAAATACCAAACAAAAATTCTATATCCAGTGAAACTGTTCTTCAAAAATAAAAGTGAAATGAAGACATTCCCAGACAATGACTGAGAGAATATGTTGACTGCAGACATGCCTTCTAAGAAATACTAAAGGCACACTTGCACTCTGAGATGAGACAGCATCAGATGGTGACTTGACTCCACAGGAAGAAATGAATAGAACTATAAAGGGCTACTGGGAGTTTTACATAAAAGACTTTGTACATATATTTCTTCTCTCAGCTTTTTCTAAAAAAAAAATATAAGATTGGCTAGAGCAATAATTATAAGTGTATTATTAGGTTTATAACATTACATATATAGATGCAATGCATGCAACAACAATAGCAGAAAAGAAGGGCAAAGAGGATGGGGCAAAAGTTCTATATTTAAGGAGACATTAATCTGAAGTAAATCGTTTTACTAAATGACGCAAATTGTAATACATAGAGCAATCATTAGAAAAAATAACTGGAAATATATAGCAAAAAAAGGAATTAAATAATACACTAAAAATATGTGTTTAACACAAAATAAGGCAGTAGATGAGGATCAGGGACAAAAAAATAAGATATGAAGCATAAGAAAACAAACAGCAAAGGCAGATGTAAATATAATTGTATGAATAGTTACTCTAACCCAAAGTCAGAGATTTACAAACTTGTTTAAAAGGCGAGATTCAACTCTATGCTACATGCCATCCATAAGAGACAAAGGTAAGCTTCAAAGATACAGGTAGTTTGATAGTAAAAGGATAGAAAAACATATGCCATGTAAGCCTTAACCATAACACATATACTTATCTCAGACAACAGAATTTAAAATAAGAAATATCACTAAATGAAGAAGAAAGTTCTTTAATAATAAAAAGGGTTAGTACATCAAAAAATATAAAATATTGTAAATGTATATGCACCTAACAACAGAACCTCAAAATGCATTAAACCAGAATTGACAGAATTTAATAAAAAGATAAACAATTCAACAGTTGGAGTTCATATCTCCTTCTAAATAGCAGATAGAACAAAATGTGGACAATCAACAAGGATATAGATAATTGACACTATCAATGAACTTGACCAAACTGACCTTTAAGGAATACTTTACCCATGCAGCATGTACATACTTTTTAGGAACATATAGATAGATTTTTTATTCCAGGACAAACTATATGATAATCCAATAAAAAATTCCAATATATTTAAAAGGATTAAAATATTTCAATCTAAGTTCTCACACTACAGCAAAATTAAATTAGAAATCTACAACAGAAAGCAATTTGGGGCATCTCAAATACTTAGGAATTTTTAAAAATTCATTTAAAAAGAGCTTTAAAATATTTTGAACTGATGAAAACAAAAACACAGCATACCAAAATGTATGAGAAAAGCAGTAAAGGGAAAATCATACCTTTAAATACCAATTTAGAAAATAAAATCTTGAATTAAGAATCTAAGCTTTGACCTTGAGACACTGGCAAAATAAGAGAAAATTAAACCCAAATCTAGCAAAAGAAAAGAACTAAAAATATATCACAGCAAAAATCAACACAATAGAAAAGAGAAAACAACAAATACAATCAATGGAAAGAAAAGGTTGTTCTTAGAAAATATCAAAAAAATGATAAATGTTTTAGCTAGATTGACCAAGAAAAAAAGATGACTCATTACCTACTAAAGTCAATATGAAAATGTAAACATTTGGACAACCCTAAAAAAATTAGGAGATTATAAGGGAATCTTGCAGGGGAAAAAAGATGTCTGCTGACAAATTAGACAGTACAGATACAACATACAAATTTCCAGAAAGATTCAGTATCGAACTCAAGAAAAGGTAGAAATTCTGAACCAAGCTATAACAAGAAAAGAAATTGAGCTAGCAATTAAAAATCTTTTCATAAAGAAAAGGACGTGTCGGGCCGGCCCGGTGGCGCACTGGATAGTGCGCCGCTTGGGAAGCGCGGCGGCGCTCCCGCCCGAGGGTTCGGATCCCACATACGGACCGGCTCCCGCTCGCTGGCTGAGCGAGGCGTGGGAGCAACACCGAGGGTTGCGATCCCGTTGCCGGTCCCCGGTCTGTTACGGGGGCAACACTGAGGGTTGCGATCCGTTGCCGGACACGGAAAAAGACAAAAAAAAAAAGAAAAGGACGTGTCTAGATAGCTTCACTAGTAATTTCTATCAAATATTAAAGACAAAATAATACAAAAACTACTAAAAACTCTTATAGAAAATAAAAAGCTCCCAGTTTATTTTCTGAAGTCAGTATTACCCCAATATCAAAGTCAGATAAAAATTACACAGGAAAATAAAACTACCAACAGCATTCTTTATAAACACAGTTGAAAAAATCCTTAATAAAATATTAGCAATAAAAATCATATTTTTAAAAATAGGATTATACACCATGACCAAGTAGAATTAATCCTAGGAATTCAAAGTTGGCTAACATCCAAAAACAGTTAATATAATTAATGCACAATATTAACAGAACAAAGAATAAAAATTTCATGATTATTTCAGTATATGTAGAAGATATATATTTTTATTTCACAAAACCTAACACCCATTCATAACAAAAGGTCTCAACAAAGGAATAAAGGGCCACTACCTCAACCTGATAAGGAACATCTACAAAGAACCTACAACTAATATATGAGTGATCACAGACAGACTGCTTTAAGATCAGGAAGAAGATAAAGATGTCCACCCTCACCCTGGCTGTTCCTATGGTACTGGAGGTTGTAGCCAATGCAATATAGCAGTAAAAAATTAAAAGTGCTACAGATTGAAAAGGAATGAGTAAAAGCTGTCCTTATTTGTAGATGACATGATTTGTACAAAATCATAAGAAATCTTCAATGAATCTACTGGAATGAATAAACAATTTTACCAATATTACAGAATAACAGGAAGCCAATTGTCCTATGTATCAGCAATGAACATTCAGAAATGAAATTGAGGAAACATTCCATTGGCAATAGCATAAAAAAGAATAAAATACATAGAAATAAATTTAACAAATGAAGTACAAAACCTATATGATTAAAACACAGAACATTGCTAGGAAAAATTAAAAGTGATACAAACAAATGGAGATGCATTCCATGTACATGGATTAGAAAAAATAAATATCATTAAGATGATAATTCTGATGTAATTGGTCCATAGGTTCAGTAAAAAAAAGTCCCAGGAATCTTTTATAGAAATTGACAACCTGACCCTAAAATGCATATAGACCTGGAACTGCTGGAACAATTTTGAAAAAGAACAAAATTAGGAAGACTTATGAACCTATTTTGTAAATTACTATAAATATACAGCATATTTTATGTTGGCATAAGAACAGACAAATAGATCAATAAAAAAATGCAGAAATTCCAGAAACAAAACCCTTACATTTATGGTCAATTGATTTTCAACAAAAGCAGCAGGACAATTCAATGAAGAAAAGGGTAGTATTTTCAGTTAATGACACTGGGATAATTGTCTATCCAAATGTAAATACATAGAGATTTCTTAGATGTGACACCAAAAGTACAAGCCATTAAAAGAATTGATAAATAAACTTCATTAATATTAAAAACTTTGCTCTTCAAAAGACACAAGACTTTTTAATAAAAGTCAAGCCACGAATTAACAAAATATTTGCAAATCATATCTGATAAAAGATGTGTATACCAAATGTATAAAGAATGCTTATAAACTCAACAATAAAAAGAC
>NW_007736246.1:87801-89538 GCF_000696425.1 Galeopterus variegatus | reverse complement strand
TGATAAAAGATGTGTATACCAAATGTATAAAGAATGCTTATAAACTCAACAATAAAAAGACAACCCAATTAAAAAATGGGAAAAATATCTGGATAAACATTTCAGCAAAGAAGATAAAATAATAGCTAATAAGCACACAAGATGGTCAACATTAATGACAATTAGAGAACATTAATGACAACTAGTCATTAAGGGAAAACCACAACAAGAAGAACCACACACCCACTGGAATGGCTGGTACAGAATGGTGCAGCAGCTTTGGAAAACAGCTCACCTGTTTATTTTAAAACATCAACATAAATTTACCGTAAGATGCAAAAATTCTACTCCTAGGTTTTCTCTTTACCCAAGAGAAAAGAAAACATGTACACACAAACACATGTATGAGTGTTCATGGCAGCATGTGCCTACAGCATGGGCCACAAAAAATGATTACAATGTATAAGGTCAAATACACTCATTATCCTGAAAAAAATAAAATTAATTTTAAAAACAGATGAATACATACATGTTCGTTCTTGAATTCATTTGTTCAGCACACATTCATTCACTCAACAAGTATTTAGTGAGTTTTTCTGTAGTTTTCCGAACATCACGCATTTAGTTGTATCTGCTCTCATGGCAGCATGTGCCTACAGGGAACACTGGAACCCAACCAAATGCCCACTGACTTGTGAGTGATGAATGTAATGTAGTATAACAGTGACAGACATTCAGCAATTGATGAAGAGTGGCAATATAGATGGGCCTCAAAAATATAATGCTATGGGAAAGCAAACAGACATAAATACTACACACCGTACGATTCCATTTATGTGAAATTTTAAAAACAAGAAATCAAGTCTGTAGACACAGAAAGAAGGTCAAAGATTGCCTGGGAGTAGGGATTGACTATGAAAGGGATTAACTGGAAATCACAGAATTGTGCATTTATAATAAAATTGTGGTATGTAAATTGTACCTCTATTAAAGTATTGAAAATGAATAGAAATCATCATTACCAGAAAAGCTATTCGTGTGTGAATCTCGTAATGGCACCTGTCTTTAAAACACTTGTTTACAAAGCATTGAAAGAGGAACCAGAGGTCTTTCCATTCCCTAGAATGTACCTTCAAGAAAGCCATTTGATATCTTAGAGCCTCAGTTTCCCCAGCTGTAAATCAGGCCACCAACCACCATGTCACTGCACCACTGTACCACTGCTTTTTCATTCACTGAGTTACTCATTCATTCAGCAGGTTACCCATTGGGTGTCAGTCACTGCAAGGAGTTAGAGGCACAACCTTGAAAACATAAGTCATAATCCTGCCCTTACAGACCTTGGAGGAACAAATGGAATGTGAATGTCCACAGGAAACCATAAACCGTACTACACAAATGGAAGGGATTGTAACTGTGGTAAGTCTTGGCTTGTTCATCAAACTCTAAAATGCCCATAGTTACACCTGTACTAACAGAGTCTGTGGGTGGAACCAAGTGTAAGAACAGTCTTATGTTACAAACTTCATACTCTTCTTTTCTTCTGTAATGGAATACTACTCTGTCAAAAAAAAAAAAAAAAAAATGAAATTCTGCCATTTGCAACAACATGGATGAACCAACAGAAAATTATGTTAAGTGAAATAAGCCAGGCACAGAAAGAGAAACACCACATGTGCTCACTCATAAGCAGGAGCTAAAAAAAAAGAAAGAAAGAAAGAAAGAAAGAAAGAAAGAAAGAAAGAAAGAAAGAAAGAA
>NW_007736246.1:83720-87113 GCF_000696425.1 Galeopterus variegatus | reverse complement strand
ACTCTGTCATAAAAAAAAAAAAAAAAACAATGAAATTCTGCCATTTGCAACAACATGGATGAACCAAGAGAAAATTATGTTAAGTGAAATAAGACAGGCACAGAAAGAGAAACACCACATGTGCTCACTCATAAGCAGGAGCTAAAAAAAAAAAAGAGAGAGAGAGAGAAAGAAAGAAAAAAGCAAGGAAGAAAGGTAAAACAATCCCAATAATTTGTTGAACTTTTAGAAGGAAAGAACAGGACTGAGGCTACTAGAGGTGAGAAAGAGGCAGGGGAGGGGGATGAGCAAGTAATTGGTAAAGGGCCACAAAAAATGATTACAATGTGTAAGGCTGAATATACTCATCATCTTGAAAAAATAAAATTAATTTTAAAAACAGACGAATACGTACATGTTCGTTCTTGAATTCATTTGCTCAGCACACATTCATTCATGCCACAAGTATTTAGTGAGTTTTTCTGTAGTTTTCCGAGCACCATGCATTCGGTTATATCTGCTCTCAGGGAAGAAACAGAGCACGATGAGGACACGGGCATTCATCCAATCGTCACAGGGGCAGAGGCACAGTCACAAAAGCAGAGGGACATTCCTAAAGGAAGGGAACCCTGTTCTCCGAGAGTGCCTAAGGAAGGAAGTGAGGGACGGGCATGTCCCTGAGCAGGTAGCAGGTGACCTGAGTGCTGATCATGGGCCGGGGTGGGGGCGGCCAGGCTGGGGACAGAAGGAGCGGGAGGGAGGGGCGAGCGCGGGGGTGGTAGGAGGCAGAGCTCGCTGTCTGCAGCGGTGGGAAGAGACCAGACCCCATGCCACACGTCCCCACGACCTCCACACCGGTGTTCAGCAACTGCAAATCATCATTACTTATTCTTATCGCTTAGAGTCGTACACGTGCAAAAGACGCATTAAACATCCCTGCCAGCGACTCACCGTGCACGTGAGGAAGTCACCAGGGGACCACTGTCATTCAACAGTACCGGAGTCCAGGACAGCTCGTGGTGCTAACTGACTTCTTACAGTGTCAGATGCTGTTATGGAGGCTAAACCTTATTTCTATGGCAAACCTCATTTTAATACAACCATTCATTTAATAAATATTTATTGAGTACGTATGTGCCAGTCTCTGTGCTTAATAAGTTATTAAATTTTAACCATGGGGTGCACGGACAAGTGCTGTGGATACGGGGATGCACGATACTCTCATTTATACTGTCATCCACTGTTTGAATTGTAATTAAGCTGCCATCATAAAATCACTTATTCCAATTAGTTCTTCCAGTCATTGCAGAGCCACTGAATGATCTCTTTTGAAGGAAAATATTTTATAAAACCCAGGTCTAAAAAATATTTAAGGATCTTTTGTAAAGGGATTCCCATCAACCCCTGGTTACAAAAGTAATATTTTCTCACTATCAAAAAGTATTAATAAGTTCAAAAATACAAAGAATTAAGAAAAACACACCCTCAATCTCACCACGAAAAAGCAAGCAATAATTATATATTGGTGTATTTTTTTCTATATTTTTGTTCCCTATGTGTAGAATTCTTTAGATGATCTCTTAGGGTTTATTTGGCTTTTTTCATTTAATTTTTTTTTCCTTTTTGTCTTTTTTACTGACAGGCAACNTCCCAGAAGTCAAATTACTACTCTGGAAACATTCCACTAAACTGCTTTACAACCATTGACCAAGTTACACTCCAATTAGGAAAGTGTGAAAGTGCCCATTTAGGTGGGGCTTTCTTGGGTTTGTTTATGTTAATCTTGCAGTCAACAAAGAAGCATACTCTTAAAGGTCAAAGTTGAGCCAAGTGAGCCTTCCGGCCGCATATACCGTTCACTTGGTAAGTTTTACACTTAAGTATCGCACACGTAGCACAGATGCTTTCTGTGCACAGTCAACACCACTGAGCGTGCTCCTCTGCAGCTCGGTGGCTCCTGTGGCTGGACAGATCCCATCATCAGACCTCAGAGCAGCTCTCAGCAGGGGAGGAACACAGAGGGGAAATCAAGTAAAGAGGAAGGAGAAAAAGGCAGAAGAAAACCCAGGACGTTACCTTTTATGGGAGAAAAAATAAGTAAATCTGAGGGCTATGTATGTGAAAGAGACATTGTGAACTCAGTTTGGGAGGTGTGAGGTGGTGTGCCGCGATTGCACCTGCGGCTGTGTTGCTGGCGCTGGTCCTGCCTGTCACCTGCAGCCATTACTGTCCCCTTTCTCCAGGCAGGGCCAGAGGAGAGCTGGGCTGGGTTACGGTCTAATCAGAGTGCAGCGCAGCGTAAGTCAGGTGCACACCCCAGCTCACAGCGTGGAGTTCACTTGCCTTGGAAAAATGGTGACATGGTGTATTTAGGGAAAGAAAAAAGGGGGCAGGGGCTTATAAACAAACTCACTACAGCTTTTAAGGATATCAAATAGAACTCACAAAACAACACTCGAATGATTTCAGTGTAAGTGAGTTGAAAACATATGAATAAAATTTCTTCTAAATTGTATATGCATTTTAAAAAATCGAAATGAAAAAAATGCCTTGGGCATAACACATTTTGTTTTTACTCTGAATTTAAAAACAAATGTGTCTATCAGAGCAGCCTCTGAGTAGAGATACAGAAAAATAAATACAATTAATGTCCAAACCAGCAGCAGAACCCCACNGCGCTCAGCCAGTGAGTGGGAACCAGTCTCCACATGGGATCCGAACCCTCGGCGGGAGCACGGTGCACTCTCCAGTGCACCACCGGGCCGGCCCTTCATTTAATATTTTTACAATAGTGTTCCCCAACATTATTAAAAGCTCCCTGTAGACATTTTATTTTTCAAATATCAACCAAATAAAATGGTCAAATTTTTTTTTAAAAATTGCCATCATAAATAGCACAGCAATAAGTGCTTTGTTCATAAAGCTTTTTGTCCAAGTGTAATAGCTAATAATATTTATTGTGAGTTATATGCCACACACACTTGCCATGCATAATTCTGTTTAATCCCCACCATAATCCTATTTGGTAAAAACTGTTATTATCCCTATTCTACAGAGAAGGAAACCAAATCTAAGAGAGATGCTCGTGTTTAATATTTATTGAGCACCTGTTATAAGCATGGCCTTGTGCCGCAAGTTTTGTACTTTCCCATCTGTTCCCTGACGTCACCACTATTGTCCCATTCTACAGATGAAGCAGGAGGTCAGTAAGGAGCTGTCCCAGGACCACAGCGCTGCATGAGCTTCGGCTGCAATTTGAGCTGCACACTGGCTCCGAAGCCTGGCTCTTAAGTAGTCTGGGCTTGAACAGCTAGTAAATTGAAGGAATTTATAATTATTCCCTCAGGATATACTCCCAGAAGTCAAATTACTACTCTGGAAACATTCCACTAAACTGCTTTACAACCATTGACC
>NW_007736246.1:76602-82612 GCF_000696425.1 Galeopterus variegatus | reverse complement strand
GCTTTTAAGGATATCAAATAGAACTCACAAAACAACACTCGAATGATTTCAGTGTAAGTGAATTGAAAACATATGAATAAAATTTCTTCTAAATTGTATATGCATTTTAAAAAATTGAAATGAAAAAAATGCCTTGGGCATAACATATTTTGTTTTTACTCTGAATTTAAAAACAAATGTGTCTATCAGAGCAGCCTTCTGAGTAGAGATACAGAAAAATAAATACAATTAATGTCCAAACCAGCAGCAGAACCCCACTATACCCAAACCTCATGTCCCTCATTCATGTTGTCTAATTGTTGAAATATCAATTTCCCATAAAGATGGAAAAGCCCTGTACCCCAGGTCACTTGTTTAGAAATAGCAGCAACCTTACAGACATGTGCTGAAAGTGGAACTAATATTTACAGAACCTCACATACAATACTGATGACAATTGTAATTGCAAACTTTCTTTCTCAAATTATTTAAACCAGTGTCAGCAAAGTGCCAAGATTTGAAAATGCAATATCATTTAAAGGAAATAAAACAAAAGTGAAAGACTTTAAGAGATTAAACTGATTACCTAAGCATAATTCTGTGGGCTGGGTACATGACTTTGTTCTACACACTATGTAGGAGTTTGCTGGGAATAACTTTGACACAGGAACTGTGAATCAGGGGGTTAGCAATAGACATAAGACAAAAAGCATCAAAATTTGTATAAATACACTTCAGTAGCAGATTTTGACAACTGACTTTTGATCAGTGGTTGGAACACTAGTGAGGTTTGTGGGATTTCCCCAAGTGCTCTGGGCAGTGGATCTCACACTTGAGCAAGCATCAGAGTCACCTGGTTAAAACACAACCCCACCTCCAGAGCTTCTGATTCAGTAGGTCTCGGATGGGGCCTGAGAATGTGAATTTCTAGCAAATTTTAAGGTAATGCTGATGCTGATGGTCCAGGTACACACATTGAAATTCACTTTTCTACCAAGAAAAATGCACATTCTTAAAGATGGTGTCTTAGTTTATCAGGGCTGCTATAACAAAACACTTTAGAGTGGGTAACTTACAAACAATGGAAATTTATTGCTCACAGTACTGGAGGCTTGGAAGTTCAAGATCAGTTGTCTGGTGAGGGTCTACTTTCCGGTTCATAGATGACACCTTCTCACTGTGTCCTCACATAGGGTAAGGGCAAACAGTCTCCCTTGGGTGTCTTTTATAAGGGCACTAATCTGAATCATGAGGGCCCCACCCACGTGACCTCATCACCTATATTAAAGGCCCCACTTCTTAACACAATGCATTGGGGATTAGATTTCAACATATGAATTTGTAGGGGACACAAATATTCAGACCATAGTAGATGAAAATACAGACTATTCCCAATTCCATTTTATAATCAATGGATAAATTTTGCATCCTCTAAAATAATCCATTTCAAGAAACTCTAAGCACACAGCAAAAAGCATGCATAGCCAATGGTGGACATTAGAGATATGGACACATGACTGTCTACCTGGTCCCTTCATTGCTCAGCTGATAGCACTACCCACCTTGGTGGTTTTCTTTCTTACAGTCTTAATTATTGAATTTCTTCATTGTCTTAATCTTATATTGCTTAATCTTTGTTTCTCACACAAACCCCACAAAGTTGAGATTATTACTCCATTTTACAGATATGGTGCCTGAGTTTTAAATAGTTTAAGCAATTTAACTAAGTTTACACAGCTAATCAGTGTCAGAGTTGGTGATTTATACTGAAACTTCATTAGCCTGACCCGGTGCCGTTGTTGGTAAGCCTTGGACGACTCTTCCACTCTCATTTAGATTTATGTGTTTATTTGATGCCCCTGCCACTATACAGAGCCCCAAAGTCAGATATCTATCCTGGATTTCTAGGTCCTTGCTCAATGCTAGGCCCATAATAGGTGCTCATTCATTCAATAAGCTTTTCTGAGTTCCTACTATGGGCCAGATGTTCCCTTAGGGAGGGGCAGCATGTTCATTAATAAAGCAGAAGTGGGGAAAAGCTGCCCTCATGCTGCGACTTGAGAAAAGACTGACAACAGACATGATAAGAAAGTAATAGGTCATGTTAGGAGATGAATAGTACTGTGGGCAAAACGTAGAGCAGGGTCTGAGGGGCTTGAATGGATGAATGAATGAACGAAAGAATGAATGAATAATTTTTAATTCCCAGAAATTCATTTTCCAAGTATGACTCCCCTTTTATATTTCTACATGTGTATTAAAGACACACTCAGGTTAGGTTATATGTGATGTTTCCCTCTCCCTGTGAAAACACAGCTTTAGACTTTTTCTCACATCACTTTCAGTAATTTCTTCCAAATGTTCTATTTTGCTCATTCTGTGTATCCTATTTTTGTTATATGCCAAAGGTTATTTTTGAAATTTTCTGTACTTACACTAATTTTCCCTTTCTTATGTCCAACATTTCTCCACACATATCCTTTTCTCCTACTGTTTCATCAAAGTCCTTTTATCTGAAACAATCTCGCTGCCCCTTCTAGAAGGCCTGGAGTGCGCTGGGTCTTGATGAAGAATTACTAAATCCATAAATGTTTCTAACTTAAGTCTCTGCTATTCAGCAAGCTCCTCTGCAGTTTTTCAACAGGTAAACAGCCACCATTTCTTCATTCAGAATGTAACGAGCACCCTCTGTACATTCTCCCATCAGATTCCCAGGAAAGAAAGCTGATTGTGCAATCACAAAAGATAACTCACTTTAAATCTGACACCTTGAAATTAGACCTTAGGCGGCTGCCTTCAAGGAGATTGATCTTGGCGTCCATAACACCACTGGGTAACATGTGTGTTAGAACCAGGGTCACGGCCTGCATGCAGGCCCTCACAGTCCGTCGTACAACTCTGTTGGTGGAGAACAGTTTTAAAAATTCTCTGGGGAAGATGACACCTCCTATACTCTTCGACAAATGACTCGGGAGATGGGCCGACATCAGAAGGAATATAGAAAATGTGTAAATTGTTTAAAAATAAACTCAAAAACATCCTTTAGAAACATGAAGAAATAAAACCAGCAGTACATAAAATAGACATTGCTCATTTATGATTCAGCCACATTACTGAGTGTCTACTCTGGGCAAGGAGACCTGCCAACCATTCGGAGTTATCTTAGCTGCCAGGCACGACTCATGCAATGTCTTCAACTCGTCCCTCTGGTTCACCCTCCTCCCCATGCTGTGTCTCTTCTTCCTCTGAAGTCTCTGACCTTAGCATCTTTCTCTCCCTTTTGTTCTCCTAGTTCTACCCACTTCTAACCAGCACTGTCGTGGGAGCTGGCTGTAAATCCTACCTGCCTCAGACATGCTGGGGTCAGCCCAGAACCTCTGCTCAAAACATTCAGTAGTGGGCCATATCCTAGTGAGCAGCGTCCAGGTAACCTATTCCAGTGTGCACTGTGTTGAGTAGGTAAACAGTGCCTGTGCTTTTATTCAAATTCCTTTACAGTGTACTCTCATCCTGTTCGTCTTGCAGCTTTTCAGGAAATTAACAGTGATGAGGCCAGAATGGGCAGCTACAGTTACACCCAGAGCTTTTATATTAAACCTTACATCAGTGCCCTTGAAATGAGCTGGCCTTTGTGTTGCTGCTCTGGTCTCACTGAGCAGGGACCGTAGCAGCAAAGAGCCCGTTCTTGGGAAAGCAGAAGCCCAGGACGGGAGAAACTCAGACCAGGCCTGCAGATGGAGGTGTAGGTAAGGAAACGACTGATGTGGCAGTGGTCCCCAAAGAAAGAGCTTGGCATGCCAGTCTGGAGGCGTGAGTGCCAGCAGGTGGAGGCTGGGGAGGTCAGCACAGGCTGAGCGTGCTGTGCCAAAAGGAATGAGCTCAGAGCTACTAGGAGACTTTATTGCTGCGTTTGGGCCCAGGCATGACATTCCGTTCTGCTCACCATTCCAACATGAGAATATCTCCTCTCCTGCTCCCTTCATGGGAGTTCTACACGTATCTGAGAGATTCTAAACTCAGATAAGTGGAGTACAATGAAAGAAAGCCTTCCATCGCACCTGTGGGAATGTGGCGTTTTACTGTTAATAACATTTATCTGTAAAGTGGAACAGTGCCGCATGGGAGTAATAATGTACGAATAAACAGCAGATTTTTAGGAAACAATAATGATCTAAAGGACAAAGAAATTTATCCTAAAGAAAACCACAGGAATTAATAAATTCCTTCACTTAACCAGGTGACCAGCTTCACCAGTTCTCATTAGTGTCAACACAGACGTGGATATCACACTCACGGCCCAACAACAAAATACTGTCATGGCTGTCTAGCTTCAGTGCCAGCTATATCAAATTAGTCAGTGGCCTCTCACTCTTGAGGATTTTTTTTTTCCTATCAGAAAGCATCTTTATCAAGGTGGGGGTGGGTGGTGTTTAACATCTTTCTCCTCCTTTTCACAAAGTCACTTATTTTTCTGATAGGCTGAAATACCTTGGCCATGGCTCAGGTACTGTGTGGGCCCCTGGGCTGTGGAATTGTTTTTCAGAGGGATGTGAACTCCAGAGACTCTGAATTAAGGATGAAATCTGTATTCTTAGGGCTAGGGAGCACAGACTCTTCAAATCCGTTGTACAGACTGGGTCACAAACCCCTCACTTGCAGGTCCACAAGCTAGGTAATAGGAAAAAGATCCTGGGAGCTGTGGCCAAAAGTTAATAATAGGCTTTATTCAGATGCAAGCTCAGGTAGTTAGCAGTAGCCACCCTAGTGGCCTCCAGGGGCATCCCGAGGAGACTGTGTATCAGAGCCACTCATCCTTTATACTTAAGTCCAATAACTCAGGAACACCTGGGCACAAGTCAGACAACCCAGGAACTCCTGGGTGCCCTCCCACCTCCACAGACAATAGCCAAGGAACACCTGGGTGCAGATGCATAGTTATCATTTACATCAAATGCTCGGCAAGATCCCGAACCCCCCCAAGGGATCCTGACCATTTACTTTTCATTTTCCCTACAAAAATCCAACTACAGAGGAGCGAAGTTTTCTTGATGAGGAGAGGGATGGATGGGCCGTCACTGCCTCCACATCTGGCACAGGCAGGTGGAGCAACGGTGAGTGGGGGCAGAGCAGGAAGAGCCGGTGTCCCAAGCCCTCCACACAGAAATGCCAATTAGGGAAATACCTCTGCAAAAGAGGCTCTCTTTACCCATGGAAATAGCACATAATAACAACTCAGACCCTGCTGAGCAGCAGCAGGGAAGGTAGCCATAAAGACCCAATGCACAGTAAAACCCATTTTGTTTTTAGAAAAATGGCCAGTGGAGTGGTGAATGTTCTTTGAACGCAGCTGCCAGGAATTACAAGACTCAAGAAATGAGCAGGCGTGGCATGAAAGGAAACACATCGCAAGACTTTAAGGGGAAACAGGGCCTCCTCCACTCAAAGACCAGCAGTAAAATTCATCTTAAAGGCACAGGGCTTTGTATGAAGGACAGAGAAGTGCTATGCTTCAGTGTCACAGTTCATTTTGTCAAGCAGGGAAAAGGTATCCAAGCTTGATAAAGTATTTTTCTCGAGTTACTTAACAAGTGGCTGTCATTAGTATCAACTTTGGGGGGACAGAAAATTTGCTTTATGATTCATATACTGATTTAATAAATACTGATTAAGAACCTACTACATAATGTGCTACGTGCTAGACATCGAAAAGCCAGTAAGCCATGGCTTTGGTCACTGGTTTTCAAGAGCTCATAGCCTAGTAAAGATCAAAGTATTTAAATTACCCCAGTATGTATCTCTTGGGTTTTCCAACTGATCAGTCAAAACAATGAACCCAAGTCTCTTGATCAGTGATAATTAGCCCTTCTGGAGAGACACATTATGCAGTAGAAATACCGTGGATTTGAATCCAGTCTCCACCACTTAGTGGTTGCACGCCCATTTAATTTAGAGGGTTTTTTCAGCCTCAGCACTATTGACACTTGGGGCTAGGTGTGGGGCTTTTTTGTTATGTGGAGCTGTACATTGTAAA
>NW_007736246.1:75336-75702 GCF_000696425.1 Galeopterus variegatus | reverse complement strand
ACTATTGACACTTGGGGCTAGGTGTGGGGCTTTTTTGTTATGTGGAGCTGTACATTGTAAAACATTTAGCAGCACCCCTGGCCTCTACACCCTAGTTGTCAGTACAACCCCCCAGTTTTGACAACCCAAAAATGTCTCCAGACTTTGCCAAATGGTGCCCCATTAATTGTGCTAGTACACATGATTTAAAAAGTCAAGAAACCAACTTTACTGCTTTGGTAGTTACACACAGTCAACCATGGTCCAAAATTATCACATCGCTGCTCTTGGGCTTTGGGACCATTATTAAGGAAAATAAGGGATACATGGGCACAAGCACTGTGAACCAGACAGTTGATCCGATTTAACCAGGGAAGCTAGTAAGTG
>NW_007736246.1:71198-74480 GCF_000696425.1 Galeopterus variegatus | reverse complement strand
ACAGTATATTGTTATAATAGTTCTGTTTTATTTTTAGTTTTTATTGTTAATCTCTTACTGTACCTAATTTATAAATTAAACTTTATCATAGGCATGTATGCAAAGAAAAAAACACAGTACATATAAGGATTGGTATGATCCGCAGTTCCAGCATTCACTGGTGGTCTTGGAACATTTCTCCTGTGGATGAGTGGGACCACTACATTGACTTTATGTGGTCCTCTGTATATAGAGGAGTTTGAACTGAATTATTATAGTAGTCTGTAGTTAAGAACCTTTAAAAGTGTGTTGCAGTGAAAATGTCATGGCTTTAGATCCCAACTCCATCAATTTCTGCTTGTCAGCTTTGGATAAATTCCTCATCCTCATTGAGCCTTGTGCTCCTGTCAAAATAACTACCTTGTAAGAATATTATGGAAAATTAAGGATGTATGTTAAAGTGCCCAACATATGGGAGACACTCTATAATTCATAGCTAAGCTATAGTAATGATTCTCAAAAACTAGCCTTTCTGACCCAATCTAATGATTACACGCTTCTACTGGTAAGTGTGTTAGTGAATAAGACACACCATCTACTCTAAATGTTCCAAAGTGTCAATGGAATAACAAAATGAAAGTTTTCTCTTGTTATGCAAAGTTCAGTGTAGATATTCCTTGCAGGTTCTGCTCCAGGGAGTGACTCAGGGACCCAGGCTCCATCCTTCTTTAACATCACTGTCTGAAGACATGGTCTCCACAACCATCACACATGGGCAGACACACAGATATCCACTGTGGCCTAAAGGTGACACATTACGTCCCTTCATGTTCTACTGGTCAGAGAGTCAACTGATACCACTAAAACACAGAAAACTTGCGGAGAGCAGTGGAGGGCAGACACCTTGCTCTGCCAGTTAGGTACTTAAAAAAATCTAATGCTGGATTTATCATCAATAGTTTACGGGATTCAGAGAAACTCAAGGAGAAAGAGCCTAAGATAGAAATATTAAGTGATTTATAAGCTCCCACTCATGTTGTAAGTAAAATTGAATCATGAACCCCTTCTGAGGAAATGGAAAATACACTACCAGCAGATACAGAGCAGGTGGATACCCTGAGATTTTCCATGATAGCCAGAGAGAGCACCCAAAACAGCTGCCTTTGCTGCCCAGTACAGCTCAGAACAGTTGATCTCATCTTTAGCCACTCTTGAAATATGAATCCTAAATCCACAACGGGACAATTTTCAGTGAGAAACTGGTATGATAATAAAACAAATAGGGACAATAAAAAAATACATCTCCAATGAGTTGCTTTAGGATACATCAAAAAGTAGTGGAAAAATAGAATTGAAAAATAATATGAACCTGTTCATGAACTTTTGGAAGTGCCTTCATATATGTAAATGATTAGGTCTATGTGCCTTCTTTCTTTCTGATAAAATGAAAGTTATGTACTGTTACTGTTAAAATAATTTTGGTGAGGGGTCAAACCTGTGGCTCACTAGGGAGAGTGCGGCGCTGGGGGCACAGCAGCACTCCCACTGTGGGTTCGGATCCTATATAGGGATGACCGGTACGCTCACTGGCTGAGCACAGTGCCCCCTTACTGGTCGCAAAAATAATAATAATAATAATGATAATAATAATAATAATAATAATAATAATAATAATAATAATAATAATAATTTTGGTGAGTATATTAGTTTGCTATTGTCGCCATAACAATGTGTCACAAACTAAGTACCCTAAAACAGCACAAACTTATCTTACAGTTTTGAAGGCCACAAGTCCAAAACGGTCTCCCTGCACTAAAATCAAGGTGTCAGCATGGCTGCATCCCATCTGGAGGCTACAGGAGGGAGTATGTGTCCTTGTCTTTTCTAGCTTCTAGAGGTTGTCTGTATTTCATCTTTTCTTGTTTTTTACTGTTTTCCTTGGCTTCTGTTGTCACATAACCTTCTTCCCACTTTGACCCTCCAGCCTCCCTATTATAGGGATCCCTGTGACTACACTGGCCTCAACCAAAGAGTCCAGGGTAATCTTCTGTCTCAAGATCTCTAACTCAATCACATTTGGAAAGTCTCTTTCACTGTATAAGGTAACAAATTCACAGGTTCTGAGGATTTGGATGTGGACATATTTGCAGGTTCATTTTTCACCCTACTACAGTGGACCATGTAACAAATATTATTATTGCTATATTTCATTTATATACTAAACACAGAAACATCACACAATCAAATCCTGAGTTTAATTAAATACTAAAAGATGATGAAGATGATAATTGTACCTCTAAAATAGTAAAATATGAAAAATTTAATCTTCAAAAAAACTCAGAAGTTAATAAACAACAAAATATGCACATGAACTCTGCCCAAATCATTAGTGGACTGCTAGTTGCACATGTGCAGGAGGCTACCCCAGCAGACTCAACATAAATGCAGCTACTAAACACCGAAGGAACTGAGTGTGAATTTCAGACTGCTGCCAACTACAGAAGAGACAGAGGTTGAAGTCTGAGTTCAGACAAGTTCATTGTGTGCTACAACAAATTCAACATGCTTCAAAGGAACAAAAGTCTACAGTCCCCACAATTATCATTCTTTGTGTTTAGATTACAATCCAAAATCACTAGGTATATAACGAAACAAGAAAATGGAATGCAAAATCGAGGAGAAAAAGTCAATAGAAGTTAAACTCAAAATGTCCCAGTCATTGAAATGAGCAGAAAAAAAATGTTAGAGCTGCTATTATAAATGAGTAAGGACTATAGGAAAATTAATTAATTACAGAGAATGAATGAATGGGGAAACCAAATGGAAATTCCAAAGGTGAAAAAGCACAATAACTAAAATGATATTTTTAATGTGTGGGCTTAACAGGAGATTAAGGGTTACAGAGAAAAAATAGTGAACTTAAAGATAGTACAATAGAAACAATATATTCTGGAAAAGAGAAAGAGAAAAGGCTCTGTAAAATAACTATAGCCTCAGTAAACTTGAGAGAATGTCAAGCCGCCTAATAAATATGTAATTGCAGCCCAAGGGTGAGAAGATAGACAGAATGGGTTAGAAAATAAAATATTTAAAGAAATAATGGCTGAAAAATTCCACAAGATAGTGATAAAACATCGCCTAAAAAATCCAAAACACTTTATAAAACCTAAGCAAAATAAATAAGAAAAAAAATACAATTAGGCCCATCATAATTATTGCTAAACCATAAATTTGAGTAAAATCCAAAGTTTAAAAAAAAAATCTGTGTGCACCTAGAGAGAAACAACACATTACATACAGAAA
>NW_007736246.1:64332-66960 GCF_000696425.1 Galeopterus variegatus | reverse complement strand
TAGGGAGTCTCAGGCTAGTAGGTGAAGAGTCTGGGATAAAGGTGAATCTCCCACCACCCCCTAATACATACCATTTCATTTTTCCACCAAAGAGCCCTACAATTTCTAAAACACCCCACACTGCTAAAATCTTCTTTTCTCCCACCCACAACACAGCAGACCTTAATATCACAGTCAACTAAATTAGGTATTATTTGTGAGCTTTTCCACATCAGTCTAATTTGTAATTACATCTAAAGAAAAAATAACATTCAAGTGTTAGATGATGTTACTACTCTTTGGTACTGCTGGAAATCTAAGTTACAGAACTTATTGTCACAGTTCAGTTCTCCATTTTGTACGGTAATGTTTGTAGCATTAACTAAGAACTTACTATCATGACCACATGCAGCTATTCATTCACTAGTTCATGCTGTTGCATGGAGTTGGTGTTATTACTGTCTTATAAAATGAGAAAACTGAGCCACCAACTGATGGAAACTTTTGCACAAGGTATTCTAATTTTTTACTTTAATTTATTCAACAATAATCACCACTCGTGATCTGTACTGAGCACTGTGTTCAATTATGGATTTACCAAAACAAACAGCTTAAAGTAGTTGGACTCCTGAAACTTGCAATCTAGAGAATGCAATAAGAGGTAAACTCACACCAGCTACATGACCTAGAACAACTTTTTAACTTGTCTGTGCCTTCTTTCCCAATCTCTAAAAAGAAGATAATATTAGTAACTAACTCTTACATGTGAAAAGTAGATTAAATAAGCGAATGTGTAAAGCACTAAAATACCACCTGTTATTTACTGCTCAATAAATATTAGATGGTGGTAGTAACAGTAGGGGCAGCAGTGNGACCTAGAACAACTTTTTAACTTGTCTGTGCCTTCTTTCCCAATCTCTAAAAAGAAGATAAAATTAGTAACTAACTCTTACATGTGAAAAGTAGATTAAATAAGCGAATGTGTAAAGCACTAAAATAGCACCTGTTATTTACTGCTCAATAAATATTAGATGGTGGTAGTAACAGTAGGGGCAGCAGTGAAGAGTAGCAACAGTAGCTGCAAAAGCAATAGCATCAGTAGTAGAAGGAGTAGCAGTGGTAACAGTAGCAGCAGTGATAGTGGAACCTGCAGTGACATGAGCAATGGTAGAAGTGCCAGCGGTAACAGTAGCAGCAGTAATGGCAGAAGCAGCAGTAATGGTAGAAGTAGCAGCAGTAATAGTAGAAGCAGATATCATTTCCCTTGATATTTCTTAATTTTCTTTACATGTAGTTTACAAGTGAAAGCATAATCGTTATTAAATAAAACATGGTGCTGTTTAAATAGGCAAAGTAAAATAGGTATCAAGCTCTGTGAATGTCTCAGAAAGCTGGCCCCAGGCCCAGTCATCACCAAGAATGTACAGAAGTTTTGACAGTCACTTTGTGTTGCTAACCGATATCGATCACTCTACATCTCTCTGACTTGTAACCACAGATGTCCAGACTTACAATCCAAATACTCATCAGATTTCCATTCAATGCAGGTTCATACATTTCTAATTTGAAGCAAAGAAAAATCACCCAGTGAATTATTTTCTGAAAAATCTGAAACTAATAATGGACATTAGCATGCTGTCTCTCCTCTGATGGATTTAGAAATGTCATCCAGTGCCTCGTGCTGTACTGGATCCCACTTCGCTGGAATCCTTTGTAATAGTATAATAAAAATGGCAAATATCCTGCTAGCACTTACTACGTGTCAGGTAGTGCTCTAAGGGCTTTAGATATTTAAATTTTCTTAACTCTGGAAATAAAACCATGAGATTAAGGGCTATCAGTAACAAGTAAGGAAATGGAAGCTGAGAGAAGTTAAGTAAATTGCCCAAGGTCACACAGCTAAAAATTGGTAGGTCTGGGATTTGAACCCAGGTAAGCTGCTTTGAAAATTGATGTGGTTAATCACTGTGCCCATCAAAATCTTATTGAGTCTTTTCACAGTATTGTTCATTTTAACAAGAGAGAGAACGAATAGGAAATGAGTGTTCCAATTCCTCAGCCACATGTAGTTAGTTCTAAATTTCAACATGACCCAGATGCCATCGACCATGTTTGCAAATAGCCTAACCTTAACCCCAAAAGCAATAGTCTAAAGATGCTTCATTCTGAGCATATGCCATGAGATGTCACAAATGCAAGAATTTGTAAATGGGCCAAAAAATGCATTTGCACAACAGCACAACTGCTAACCACAGACCAGCTTAAAGTGGTGTCCTTGCACCATGATCTGGAATATAAAAATAGTATGAGCCCACGCCTCAATCAGCAAAACAGGCACTATTGCCCCCAAAGTAGAAGGCTTAGTATAATAGCCATTTAGTGGGGACTTTACAAAAGCCAACACAGGAAAAACAAAATAACCGCAAGCAAGAAAACAGAGTCTGCAGTTCTGATGAAAAGCCAAAAGAAATTGTGTTAGTAAAGGAAAAACAAACTAAACCCAAATAACACAGTAAATAATGTGGTTTTATATATACCAGTAAAACGTCTTCTGAGAATTGAGATCTGCTTGGGTTTGGCTGAATTCAGAAGAAGAAGCTTAAAGAAATTTGTAATTATAACCAGAAGACTTCATCAAGAAAGGTATTA
>NW_007736246.1:61748-63678 GCF_000696425.1 Galeopterus variegatus | reverse complement strand
GAAGAAGAAGCTTAAAGAAATTTGTAATTATAACCAGAAGACTTCATCAAGAAAGGTATTATTTTGATTTACTTGGCCAAAGAAACCTAATATTTACAAGAAATTAACAAGTATTTCTCATGAGCTATGAAATGAATTCTCTTCTTACATGTGTAAAGAGTTTTTTTCTCGGTATCTCTCAATATGCTTTACCTTTTAAACCTTATCTATTTCACCGCTTCACAAAGAAAGAAAGAAGAGATTCAGCTCGATTGTCAATTAAAGTGGAAATGATGTTCTGTTTCACAAAATGATTTTTTATTGAAGTGTATTGATTATACATATTTGTGGGGTACGGAGTTGGATAGCAATATATGTGTACAATGTGATGATCCAAATCAGGATAATTAGCATATTCATCATTACAAAACTTAATCATTTCTTTGTGATGAACACATTCAATCTCTTCTCTTCTAGTCATTTGATAACATGCAGTATATTATTATTAATTACAGGTGCCTCTCTTGACTGTACACACACAGAACTTACTTAGCTATTTTCTGTGCATTGACCAACCTCTCAGTACCCCCCGACCCTTTTCCCACCTCTGGTAACCACAGTTCTGCTCTCTCCTTCTGAAAATTCAACCCATTATTATTTCCTTTCTTCTTTTCTTCCCACCTTCCTTTCCTCCTTCCTCCCACTTATGAGTGAGAAGATGAAGTATTTGTCTTTCGGTGTCTATATCTCACTTAACATTAATTTTCTCCAAGCTCATCCATGTTGCTGAGAATGGCAGATTTATTCTTTTTCATGGTTGAGTAGTATTCCATTGTGTACATATACCACACTTTCTTTATCCATTTGTCTATTGATGAACATTTAGGCCATATCTTGGCTATTGTGTTTTACACAACTGTTGCAAAATGAAAATAGAACAATGTCAGTGGAAGACATGACCATCTGTCTGTCAGGTACTCATTAGCTGCTCATTTACTCATCTGTTCATTCATTCATTCATTCATTCATTCACAGATTACAGGTAAAGAAACTAAAGATTAAAGAGGTTGAATAACTTGTTGATGTTTTAATACGTATTTTTAAATCCATCTTTTACTTTATTTTCACATAGTGACCATTTTACCTGAGATTTCTCTCACATTTGAGTAAAATGGATTGTATTATCTGTAAGGTGACCTGCAGCAAAATTATGAAAATTATTTATTTACAAAACAAGAACACTTCAGAATAAAATGATCGCACAAAGAATTGTTTTATTGCATGCATTTTGGAAACCTTGAAATACACCTCCAAATCAACAAGCAGATAATAATTTAAACTGATCTCCTAAGTTATTTAAAGAAAATTAATGGGCCGGCCCGGTAGCGCACTGGAGAGTGCACCACTTGGGAGCACGGCGGCGCTCCCGCCGAGGGTTCGGATCCCNCTCACTGGCTGAGCGTGGTGCGGGCGCAACACCGAGGGTTGCAATCCCGTTGCCGGTCAGTTAAAAAAAAAAAAAGAAAGAAAGAAAATTAAAATGTGAGATATTGTTTTTTTCTATGTAATAGCATTCAATTTCCATTGCAGTGTACAACAAAGTCTCTAAATGCTATTGTTAGAGCCTTTGTAGCTAGTAGTTTCTTACAAAGTTTTGTCTTGCACAGATGACATGATATAAAACTGTTAGGATTATTACTTATTTCAAAATATTTCAGTTGAAAAAACAGAAAGACAACACATCTCCGTTTTTAGGATACCCTAGGGCAGAAAGAGAATAATGATATCTAAGATTTTTTTAATTTCAAATAAAAATTTTGATAAGGACATTTTAGAAATAATTATAAACACATCGGTTATTCAGACAATATCAAAGTCTGTATAGTAAATGGCCGTGGTCCTATTGATATAAGAAATTGCTGTTCTCATCCAGAACAGAAGATGTTCTCTT
>NW_007736246.1:58590-60337 GCF_000696425.1 Galeopterus variegatus | reverse complement strand
TGCCAATCCCTGGTCTACAGAATAAAATCCAAATTCCTGGTCTTGGCATCTAAGAGCCCTCTTAAGTGAGCTCAGCATAGTTCTCTAGCTTACCTCCTTTGCCCATCTGAGCTGTATTCAAGTTACAACTGCTGACTTGTTTTAGTAGATTAAAACAAGTCAGTCCTGGGTTTGAGGAAAAAACAGTAGAAGAAAGGGCTGTTGTCTGTCCATCGTATCTAGGGCCTCAGCTGAGAAGACTCAAGGCCTGCGGTGACTCCTCACTGGGGGCCAAAGGGATCAGAGGCATCTCCACTCACATCTGGCATGAATGCTGCTATACACAGAGACCTCAGCCAGGCTGTTGACCGAGCCCCTACATGTGGCCTTTCCAGTTGGTCTGAGCTTCCTCACATCATGGAGACCTTGGAGTAGCTGAACTTTTTACATGGTGCCTCAGGGCTCCAAGTGTGAGTACGTGTTGCAGAAAGCAAGACAGAAGCTGCATCGCCTTTTCTGATCCCCCCTTAGAAGTTATGCACAATAATCCCGACCATAAGCTAATGCTTACAGTTGAGTAACAAACCCTACCATGTGAAAAGAGAGGAAAAGTAGACTTAGCATCTTAATGAGAGGAGCATAGATTTCACAGACCAAAGTAGAACCCCACAAGTCATTTTCTAGATCTACCTTTTTCTAAATGTATCATGCCCTTAATTCAGGATATTGTACAACTCTTTCTTCTTCAGGAACTGTTGCTTCCTTATTTTTTACCTAGCTCTCCCGTACACATCCTTCAAGACCCAGCTGCAACGTGACGACTTATATGTAGCTTCTCCCCTTGTGTCTTTCCTCAGAGCTTAAAAACTAAGAGGAGAGAGATAATACACATTTGAAAGTATGACTAGCAATTTAAGGCAAAAAAAAAAAAAAATAGGTGTTAAATAAATAAATAAACATTTCCAAAATTTGGTCCATGGAAAATATGCACCATGGAAAAAGGGTCTCTGGTTTGCACTGCATCATTCCTCCTTTCGTATTGTTCGTGCTGCTGTAACAGAAGTAAGACAAGAAGGCAGGAGCTCACTCCAGCTCACCTGAGATTGTGTCTGGGAGCACAACATGGAGAAAGTAAAAATCTGGAACATGTCGAGGTGAACCAAAACAGTTGTAACCTTGGTATCTAGGAGCAGGGCTCCAATGGGGTTGAGATCTGACCAAGAACATGTGCGGGCTCTGCAGATCTACTTTAAATGGCTATACTATAAGCCAGAAAGAGATTAGAAAAATGATGGAGAAATCAGGCACCAGGACAAAGCTTGAAATGAGAGCATGTGTCCAGTTGGAATGAGTAATCTGTGAGGCTCCTTAGATAATTTGTAGTTCATGAGGGCCTCAGGAGAGAAATGAGGGATAATATCAAACCAATATTTAACCTACTTGATGGAGTTTGGATGTGTCATCCCCTCCAAAACTCACGTGGAAATTTGATTCCTAATGTGGCAGTGTTGGAAACTGATTGAGTCATGGGGGTGGATCCCTCATGAATGGATTAATGCTCTCCCTGGGGGAGGGGGGATTAATGAGTGAGTTCTTGCTCTATTAGTTCCTGTGAGAGCTGGTTGTTTAAAAAGACCCTGGCACCTCCCCTCTCTCTCTCTCTCTTGCTTCCTCTCTCACCACGTGATCTGTTTGTACCCACCAGCAGCCTGCCGCTTTCTGCCATGAGTAGAAGCAGCCTGAGGCCCATGCCAGATGCAGCTGTCCC
>NW_007736246.1:55337-57520 GCF_000696425.1 Galeopterus variegatus | reverse complement strand
GTACTGTCTAAGGAACTGGTTTCTGTTTCACCTGTCTCAGAGGAGTAAGGGGACCCAGCACGTGCTAGGCCCTTCAGAGCTACAGAGAGCAATTATGAGGGTCCTTCAAAAAGTTCATGGAAAAAAATGGAATTAAAAGATAATATGAATCATTCCATGAACTTTTGAGTACCCCTTATATGGAGATTTGAACTAGTGTGTGGGCAATCACCACAGCCCCTTTTTCTGGCTCAACACAGAGGGGACGGACAAAAAGTCCAGCTCTCAGATGCTTCCTGGGAGGGAAAGTGTTGGATCATGCATCAGACACTTAGATTTTTCTGGGGGTTGTACTAGGGACTGGCTTCTGATCTTGCCTATCTCAGAGCACTGATGGAGGCTGCCTTATCCTGGATGCCTTGGGCCTCTGAGAAAAAATGTGGTTTGAACTAGCATGCAAAAACTTGCCATAGCCCCTCCCTCCAGCTCAGTGCACAATGATTAGGAGAAAACCTCCAGCTCTTACCTTTTCTCTGTAAGGGAAAAGAGTAGGATCGTGAATCCAACATTTCAGCTTCTCCAAGTTCTACCCAAGGGATTGGCTACTGTCTTGCCTGGCTCAGAGCACATATGGGAACTGCTACTCTAGATGTCTGGTGGCCTCTAAGAGTAAAGACAACAGTTTTTACTAGCATAAAGGTTTGAGAGGCCTACAGAAGCTATGGCTGGGTTGATTAATGAAAGTTTTCTTCTGCATGAGGTCAATCTGTGAAGACTGGGAGATATGGAAGTTTTCTCTAATGCATAGATACCAACACAAATAGTCAAGAAAATTAAAGACACATGATCCAAACAAAAGAGTAAGACAAAACTCCAGAAACTGACCCTAATAAAACTATAAATTTTATAAATTACCTGACAGAGAATTCAAAATAATCATCATAAAAATGCTTAATGAGCTTAGGTAAACAATGCATGGACAAAATGATAATTTCAATAGAGATAGAAAATTTTTAAAAGAATCAAACAGAAGAATACAATAACTAAACTGAAAAATTAAATAGAGTGGTTCAGCAACAGACTAAACCAAGCAGAAAAAAAAAATCAGCAAACTCAAAGACAGGTCATTTGAAATTATTCAGTAAGAGGAGAGAAAAGAAGTTTTTAAAAAGTGAATAAAGCTTAAGGGACTTATGAGATACCATCAAAAAGACCAATTTACCCATGAAAAGAGTTCCAGAAAAAGAGAAAGAAAAGAGTAGAGAGTTTATTTGAAGAAATAATGGCTGAAAACTCCCCAAATCTGGAGAAGAAAATGAATACTGAGATACAGGAAGCCCAACAGATACCAAATAAGAAGAAATCAAAGAAATCCACACTGAAATACATTATAATCAAATTGTCAAAAGTTAAAGAGAAAGAGAAAAATTTGAAAACAGCAAGAAAAAAGCAATTTATCACATACAAGAGAGTCTCTACAAGACTATCAGTGGATTTCCCAGTAGAAACCATGTAGGCCAGAGGGAGAGGGATGATAAATTCAAAGTACAGAAAGAAAAAAAAAAANAAAAAAAAAAACCTGTGAACTAAGAATACTATAGCCAACAAAAGTGTCCTTCAAAATGAAGTAGAGATAAATACTCCCAGACAAAGAAAAGCCAAAGAAGTTTATCACCACTATACCTGCCTTACAAGAAATGCTAAAAAATATTCTTTAAGTTGAAATGATGTGAACGGATGCTAAACAAAAACATCAAAGAATGTATAAAACTCATTGGTAAAAGTAAATACATAGATAAATATAGAATACTATAAAACTGTAGCAGTGATGTGTAAATAACTCCTAATTCTACTATAAAAATTAAAAGACATGAGTATTAAGAATAACTATAACTACAAAAAATTATTTATGGACACACAATAAAATTGTCCCAAATTATGACATCGATAATATAAAGGGTGAGAGGGGAAAGTAGTAATGAAGAAGTGAAGAATTTTTGTATGCAATTAAAATTAAGTTGTTATCAGCTTAAAATAGACTATTTTGTAAGATGTTTTATGTAAGTCTTATGATAACCAAAAAGAAAATACTTATAGAAGATACATACACAATAAATAAAGAAATAAAAGCATATTACTATTTTAAAAATCAGCAAATCACAAAGGAAGACACCAAGAGAAAAAAGAGGGACAAAACAACTACA
>NW_007736246.1:48667-54775 GCF_000696425.1 Galeopterus variegatus | reverse complement strand
TAAAAATCAGCAAATCACAAAGGAAGACACCAAGAGAAAAAAGAGGGACAAAACAACTACAGGATAGATAGAAAATAACAAACTAAATGGCAATAGTAAGTCTATACATATCAATAACTATTATAAACATAAATGGAGTAATTCACAATAAAAAGACATAGAGTGGCAAATGAATAAAAAAAGAAAAAAAGTATCCAAAAATATTCTGCCCAGCAGACATCCACTTTTGCTCTCAGGATACGTACAGGCTGAAGATGTGTGCTGATAAGAACATTTTTATACATTCAGGTTAGTAAACAGGCATCCATTTTTCAGAGCAGATTACATAAAGCCCAGTTTGAGTCTCAGCTATTTCTACCAAATAAATATTTATGGTTTTCAAGTCAAAAACTTGGTGTATAAATCTATACCCTTATCAGTTAATGTTAACTAGGGCCTATGAGATATTGGGCATAGGTCCCCTTTCACTAGCCATCCTGGGCCCCAGGTTTCCATGTGGCATTTAGGGCTATGTGGAATCCAGAGAGGCCATGTAGAGCAAAGATAATGTCTAAAAGATACTGTTTCTCCCAGCATGCCCAGGAGGCAGAGCTGAGGCATCTTGACCTAAAGACAAATTTGGGAAAGAGGTTTAAATCAAATTTTGAAGATATATTTATTTTATCAAAACTTTAAAAAATTAAAGTCACATGAACTTGAAAAGTATACTTATTTATTTAATGAGCATTCATTAATTATAAGCCAATTTGTTACCATGCAGAAAATACAAACACACATACAGACATGAACATGTAGACATAACATACAGCTTACATACATATATATACAGACATAAAAAACAAGAACAAATAAGGATCTTATAGGTTTTGCTTAAAATGTAATAAAAAAGGACAGTCAGGTTTAGATTGTGTTTCTAAAGAATATTAAAACTTATTGGCAAGGCTTCACCCTGTTTCAAAGAAAGCATGGTAACAAATTTACATTGCAAAGCAAAATATGCATGCCTTTTCAAGAAGATGCAGAGAAAGCTTTCTTTTAAAAAAAAAGGCATAGAACTTTACAAGAGGATTTTGTGAATAAATACATAGATAAGCGTAGAAGAAAATTTAGAAGTCTGTTCAAGATAACCAGCTGGATAACAGAAAATTTTAGGCCATCTAGCTAAACAGGTAGATTTTAGCCTAGTTTTTGTTTCTCAAATGGGCTACTGAGCTTAAGGGATGAGCTAATGAAAGCCATTTGACTATTGAGGTTTTCAGGAGAACAGCAGTAGACCCAAAACGGGTCTGGTTGGTGCCATGACTGCTTTTCTTCACAAAACTTCAGTCTTTGGTGATAAAGAGTAGCACATGCAGTTAAGAAAAGAACCACTGCTTTTAAGAGAGAAGAGAAGCATTGTGCAGATAAGAAAGAAAACCATGCTCACACAAAAATGACATTGCAAAGAAATATTAACCTTTTTTACTTTAAATTGTCTAATTTAAAGTTTTTTCACTCACTGACAAAGATTAAGTTTTATCCTTTTTTGGTGACATAATCATGTCTTAGATTTTTGTTAAGGTCTTGGATAGGTCTCAGAACGACTTGCCATAGATTCCTACTTGTTAGGTGAGAAGCCTTAATGAGACCCATTGCCTAATTAAGCAGTGACCAATCTGTTCCCAAATTCTTATGTTAAGGCTCCCTTCCTTGAGGTATCAAGGACATGGTTGTCTAATATTCACTAACAGTTTTATAAGCTGTCATTCAGTTACTTACAGCCTGCTGCTTTAAGGAGACATTGGAATTGTAATGTATGTTGAGCCTCCCCTTTTGTTAATGAATTATCCATATTTTAATAATAAAAAGAAGGGAAAAATACTTTCAGGATTGAAAAGACCTAACTTGACCTGCCACAGGCATGGACCCCTAACCAAGAACCACCTGTGACCCCCTTTACCAGGGTGGGCCTCCTTTACTGGAACTTCCCTTTTGACAGGATGAGTAATAGGCATCTTTTTCTCCCTTACTGGGACCTCCTTTTGTCAGGATGAGTAGTGGACATCGCTTTCCTTTCCTTTCCAAGGCTTGGCAGGTCAGTCTCCGATCCGTGGACCAAGAACTCCTCATAAGGGGGATCATTTGTTGCACTCTCTTTGTCCTCACATGGATTTGCCACCTCTCTCCCCTGAGTGATGGAGATACAAACGATTACTCAAAGCCCATTTCCTCTGAGCAGTGAGACACCCTGAAGGGGTTAACTTCCTGGAACCCTCAAGAGAGAGGCATTCCTCCTTTGGGAAATTAACACTGAACTGGGGTTCTGTCTCAGTATTTATTCTCCAGGCCAGAAAGTTACAGAAAAAGAACATAGGTGGAGTGATGGCTAAGTATAGTTTAACAATAGATGTTGGTAACATCAGTTAAATAACAAAGTGACATTCCATAATGCAATTTGCAAAAGGTTAAGTCAATCCACCAACAAAAGCTTTGTCTTAGCAAATACTGTGTTTTCCTACAGCAGTTTCCTCAGTATTTTTTATTGTTATGTTAACAATAAGCAACTTTTTTTAACATATCAATCAGTAGGTTAACCCGATTTCAAGGACATCTGTCCTTGAGAGCTAGTAACTTTGCTGTGTTACAATTCTATATCCTCAACAGAGATTTTAGCCTGGGGAAAGTTTACTGTCTTTTGCATACGTAACATTTCTATATGTAATTTTAAAGGTTAGGTTATACCTGAAACTACAGGGCTTTGGAGACTAGGCCCTGTGAAATACATTTGCTTTATAAATATTAGTATACTCCACAGTATTATACTAACTGTCTTTTCTGCCACAATGCATTGAAACTAGAAATCAATAGAAGGAAAACTAGAAAAGTTACAAGTATGTGGAAGTTAAACAACACATTTTGAACAACCAATGGGTCAAGAATAAATTAAAAGGGAAATTAGAAAATATCTTGAGACAGAAATGAAAATACAACATACCAAAATTTATGTGACACAGCAAAAATAGTACCAAGAGGGAAGTTTATAGAGTCATATGCCTGCATTTAAAAAGAAGAAAGATCTCAAATAAACAATCTAATTTTACACCTCAAGAAATTAGAAAAAGAATCAATTCAGCCCAAAATTAGCAAAAGAAAAGAAATAGTAAAAAAGAGCAGAAATAAATGAGATTAATAATAGAAAAACAATATTTAAAAAATAAGTAAAATGAAGAGATGGTTTTCGAAAAGATAAGCAAACTCAATGAATGTTTAGCTAGACAAAAAAGAAAAAGAAATCAAATAAATAAGATCAGAAGTGAAAGAGTAAGCATTGCAATTGATGTCACAGAAATAAAAAGAATCTTAAAAGACTACTCTGAACAATTATATACCAACAAACTGGATAATCTAGAAGAAAGAGATAAATCCCTAGAAACCCACAAACTACCAAAACTAAATCATGAAGAAATAGAAAGTTTGAACAGACCTATAACTAGTAAGGAGACTGAATCAGTAATTTAAAACCTCTCAACAAAGAAAAATCCAATACCATATTAATATACTAGTAAATTCTAAAAAACATTTAAAGAATAATTAACACCAATCCTTGTCAAACTATTCCAAAAAATTGAACATGAGAAAACATTTCCAATCTCATTTTATGAAGCCAGCATTACCTTGATACCAAAGCCAAGATATCTCAAACAATAAAAAAACATGCCAATCTCCCTGATGAACATCAGTGCAAAAGTCCTCAACAAAATACTAGTAAACTGAATTTAATAGCACATTAAAAGGATCATACACCACAACCAAGTGGATTTATCCCTGGGATGCAAGAATTGTTCAATGTCGAAAAATCAATTAATGTAATAACAGAATGAAGAATTAAAATCACATGATATCTCACAATGACAGAATGAAGAATAAAAATCACATGATACAGAAAAAGTATATAATAAAATACAATATGCTTTCATGATAAACACTCTGAACAAACAAGGAATAAAGAGAAATTTCTTCAACATTAAAAGGGCTTATTTCACATATTAAAGAATCCACAAATAACTTCATACTAAGTAGTGGAAAACTTCAAGATCAGGAACAAGGCAAAGATTTTCACTCTTGCCACTTCAGTTTAACATAGAAATTAGGCAAGAAAAATAGATAAAATGCATCCAAATCAGAAAGGAAGAAGTAAAATTGTCCATTTGCAGATCATATGATCTTATATAGAGAAAACTCCAAAGATTCCAAACATAAAATTTGTTAGAATTAATAAATAAGGTGCAGAGTTAGGTTGTTCACTTGCCATCTTTCCATTCTTCTGAGGTAAGCATTTAATGCAATAAATTTCCCCCTTAATACTGCTTTTGCAGTGTCCCACAAGTTTTGGTATGATGTATCATTATTTTCACATATCAGAAAAGGCTCACTGTTACAAGGGGATCCAGTCACAAACCTACTTAACAACTCCTGCCTGCCCCCTCCTGTTAAACGGCCACACATTTCCCACCAGTTGCTCAACTCAAGAAGACTGATTTCTTATTTGATTCTAAAACTTCTCACATAATCAATAACCAAGTTCTGGTGACTTTGTTTCCTGTGAACCTTTCCAGTCTATCCTACAGAAACTGCCTAAGTACAGGCTTCTTCAATCCAGTCTCACACTGTAGCCAAAGGATTCCTTCTAATATGCAAAATATGATCCTACCACTCCCCTGCTTATAATCCTTCACTGCCCCTCCCCCAAGTTTCTAACGATAAAGCTCTAACACTGAAGCCATGCATAATGATATAAGGGACACTGCCTGGATGACATCACCTCTCCAGCATTAGCTATCCCTGATTGACACTGCAGCCATAAGGAAATACCTCCCTATTCTCGACAGACTCTATACCCTCCTATCCTTTGCACCAGAGCTATTCACTCTCCTTGGAATGCTGCTTTCTTTCCCTTTCGTACTAAACTTTTATTCATTCTTTAAAACTTGACTCCTTTCAACTGTCACCTCTTGTGTGAAGCTCTCTTTGATGCCAAAGTGCTCCATTGCACACAGCCTGCTCTGTGTTGCATGCATTCATTCATTCTACAAATGACTGAGCATCCACAATGAGCTGGGAACGGGGCACTGCGGGGACAGGCACGGACAGGTCAGACGGGGTCCCCGTCCTCACAGAGGGTCCGGGAAATGACAATACATCTATTCGGCAAGTGAATGGATGCGCGCCTCCCACAGCAATTATCATACCAATCATCCCCCATCTCCAAGCACAAAGCCCGGCACACAACACGCATGACGTCATTTATTCCTAAGCCAAACGTTAGGCGCCCACCACGTACCCAGCTCCGTGCTGGGCACCTGGGACTCCGCGGTGACTAAGGAGCTTACAATAGGGACTCGGTGAAAATGTGACGCAGCAGAGGTTCTCAACCGAGGACAGGAAAGAAGGGTCAATTTTGCCCCAAAGGGGGTGTTTGGCAATGCCGGGGGACAATTTTGGTTATCGCGACCGGGACGTTAGGGAGTAGAGCCCGGGATGCAGCTAAACATCCCTCAATAACGGGACAGCCACTCCCCCCTCTCACTCTCTCTTACACACACACAAAAAATAAAAACCGGGGGGCAGGAAGAAGATATAACAACTACAATTTCTTTGAAGGTGTTACAACAAACAAACGGAAAGGACATTCTTGGGTGGGGGGGGGAGAGGAAGGAGGGAGGGAGGTTTTGGTGATAGGTCATAATAATCAACCACATTGTATATTGACAAAATAAAAAAAAAAGAATTAATAAATTCAGTGATGTTTCAGGATAAAAAATCAACATACAAAAACCAGTAAGGTCTTATACACTGACAACAACCTNTTTGTGGGTGAGGTGGGTCTCTTGTAGGCAGCATATAGTTAGGTCCTCCTTTTTAATCCAGTCAGCCAATCTGTGTCTTTTGACTGGGGAATTTAAACCTTTTACATTGAGAGTTGTTATTAAAGGTATTGATTTATTCCTAGCATTTTATTGATTGTTTGGTTGTCTTAGGTGTCTTTTGTTCCTTGCTTTCTACTTTGCTAAAGTCAAACTGTCCCTGTTTGCAGATGACATGATCCTATATATCGAACAGCCTAAAGCC
>NW_007736246.1:47025-47523 GCF_000696425.1 Galeopterus variegatus | reverse complement strand
TACAATTTCTTTGAAGGTGTTACAACAAACAAACGGAAAGGACATTCTTGGGTGGGGGGGGAGAGGGAGGAGGGAGGGAGGTTTTGGTGATAGGTCATAATAATCAACCACATTGTATATTGACAAAATAAAAAAAAAGAATTAATAAATTCAGTGAAGTTTCAGGATAAAAAATCAACATACAAAAACCAGTAAGGTCTTATACACTGACAACAACCTATATGCAAATGGCATTAGAAAAACAATCCCATTTATTGTAACATCAGAAAGAATGAAATACCTAAGAAAAAACTAAGATTAGAAGTGAAAGACTTGTACACTGAAATATAAAAATAACTGAAGAAAGTAAAGAAGACACAAACAAATGAAAAGACATCCTGTATTCATGAACTGGAAGACTTAATAATTGTTAAAACATCCATACTACTCAAAGTGAACTACAGATTTAGTGAAATTCCTATAAAACCTCAGTGGCATTTTCTCCAAAAATAGAAAAAA
>NW_007736246.1:44237-46370 GCF_000696425.1 Galeopterus variegatus | reverse complement strand
AAAAAACTACCCTAAAATTCATATGAAACAAAGGACTCCAAATAGCCAAAGCAATCTTAAGAAGAACAAAGCTAGAAGCATCATGCATCCTGACTTAAAAACATACAACAAAGCTACAGTTACGAAAACAATATGCTACTGGCATGGAGACATATATACCAAGGGAACAGAACAAAGAGCTGAGAAATAAACCTATGTATATAATGACAACTGATCTTCAACAAGATTCCAAAAATATGCAATGCGGAAAGAACTGCCTTGTCACAAATGGTGTTGGAAAAATGTCCACATGCAAAAAAATAAAATTGGTCTCATCTTACATCATACACAAAAATCAACTGAAAATGAGTTAAATACTTAACTGCAATACCCAAAATTGCAAAACTACTAGAAAAAAGCATAGAAAAAAAGCTTCATGGCATTGTTTTGGCAATGATTGTTTGTATATGATATCAAAAGTACAGGCAACAAAAACAAAAAATAGACAAGTAGGACTGCATCAAACTAAAAGTTTCTGCTGCACACCATAAGAAACGGAGTGAAAAGGCAACCTACAGAATGGGAAAAAATATTTGTGAACCATATATCTGATAAGTGGTTAATATTCAAAATATACAGTGAATTTCTGCAGCTAAATAGCAAAACAAACAAACAAACAAACAAAAACTAATTATCTGATTTAAAAATGGGGTAAAGATTGGAAGATAAACATTTCTCCAAAGACATACAAATGGCCAACAGGTATGAGGAGTCTTCAAACAGTTCATGGAAAATGCATATTATGAAAAAACTATGCATGAAATGCAAAACTTTTTTGCACCAAAATAATCTTGTACTATCTTGTTAAAACATATCTGAACAGGATCTAGTTCAAGGCACTAAGAAAGATCAGACATCAATTTAAAAAGAGCCCCTAGCAGAGCAACATGAATTCTGCTAAAATTGAAGCGAAAGCAAACATCATATTTATGGTGAAGCTTGGGTGGAAGAATGGTCAAATCACTGAGGCTTTTTGAAAAGTTCATGGCGACAATGACACAAAGAAATCACCAATTTACAAATGGATTTTAAGAAGGGACAAGACAATGTTGAAGATGAAGCCCACAGCAGCAAACCATCCACAATAATTTTCGAGGAAAAAATTAATCTTGTTTATACATCAGTTGAAGAAAACTGATGATTAACAGCAGAGATAATAGGCAACATCACAGACATCTGGAATGGTTCTGCTTTCACAACACTAACTGAAAAATTACACTTGGGCAAACTTTCCGCAAAACGACTTTGACAGCAGTTACGGCAACAGTTGCAGCTGCACCCTTTTCTCTTTCTTATTCTCTAGTCTGCCCACACACACTGCTAGGTGGAGCCATATTCCTACTAATTCAGTAATTTTACATTTTACCTTCTTTCACAAGCATACATCTTCAAAACTTATTCAAAATTTATTTTAATAAAACTGTGTTTCTAAAGTTCATTTTGGTAGAACCGCAAACAAGTTAAACAATAAAATAACCAAATACTAAGTGAGATAAAGTGCTATAGAAGAGAGTTTCTTTTCAGTTTAGGTTTTTTTCCTTCCCCTTCTCCTCCTAGGTGCACTTTATAAAGACGGCTGAGATGAGGTCCCTGCATGCAGCTGTGCAATGTCATCCTTGAATTCTCTGCACCTGTCCCAGCCCATGCACCATCCTCTGCTTCTGGTGTATTCAGTGCCCTGCTTGAATTCTCTGCACCTGTCCCAGCCCATGCACCGTCCTCTGCTTCTGGTGTATTCAATGCCATGCTTGAATTCTCTGCACCTATCTCAGCCCATGCACCATCCTCTGCTTCTGGTGCAGTCAATGCCATGCTTGAATTCTCTGCACCTGTCCCAGCCCATGCACCGTCCTCTGCTTCTGGTGTATTCAATGCCATGCTTGAATTCTCTGCACCTATCTCAGCCCATGCACCATCCTCTGCTTCTGGTGCAGTCAATGCCATGCTTGAATTCTCTGCACCTGTCCCAGCCCATGCACCGTCCTCTGCTTCTGGTGCATTCACTGCCCTGCTTGAATTCTCTGCACCTGTCCCAGCCCATGCACCATCCTCTGCTTCTGGTGTATTCAATGCCATGCTTGAATTCTCTGCACC
>NW_007736246.1:40418-43832 GCF_000696425.1 Galeopterus variegatus | reverse complement strand
TCTGCTTCTGGTGTATTCAGTGCCCTGCTTGAATTCTCTGCACCTGTCCCAGCCCATGCACTGTCCTCTGCTTCTGGACTCCTATTACACTTGGATGGTGATGCAGGGCTGGTGCTTCATTGTCCTCTCAGTGAATGTTTTCTTGTTTGTGTCTATTTCCTACTCTCAATTGGAAAAAAATCCTTAAAGAATAATATACCATTTAGGAAAAAATTTACCTGGCTTTTTGGGGAAGTAAATATATTCCCATGTGTGGAATGTCCAAATTTTGCAAGTTTACCTCTTTAAGAACCAAAGCTTTAAGAAAAACTAACCATGTAGAATAGAAATCTTTCAGAAACATTGTACATACAGATTGCCTTTCTAAAGAGAACATTTGGAACGTATTCATTCTGTTTCTCCTGATCGTCTTTATGAACCCCAGCCATTATATTCCAGCATACAGTGATTTTTGCAAGTGCTGATGAAAAGGGAGAGGCTGTTAAAACTCACATCTCATGGTCACTCAATGTGACATTTCTTTGCTGTTATGTTTTGGGGAAACTCTCTTGGCTATGAGTAGGTCATCAGCTCTCAGTTACTAAGGTCACTAGGCTTCCTTTGCCCACTTCCCTTTCACTTGCAATTTGCTTCTAGTTGTTGTAACCTAGTTAATCAAATAGCCAAGCTCACCAGAGATTTAAAAGACTTTAAATTAGAGCAAATTGGTCAAAAGCAGCTTCCCTGTGAGTTAGGCACATAAACTTTAACACCTGAATTTGGTATTCACTTTGCACACTCCATTGCCTTTTGTGCTTTTTTTCATTTACTTATTTAAGAAATATTGATTGAGCACCTACAATAGACCATGCCCTATTCCAGACAGTAAGAATAAAGAAGTAAAGAAAACACACAAAAAGTCCTGCCTTTATGGAGCTCTCATTCTAGTGAGGAGAGACCAAAACATTAATTAATTAATAAAGTATATGATACTTTAGTTAGTGATGAGTGCAATGGAGAAAAATAAAACAGGGCTGAGAAACAGGGAATGATCAGAGCCATAGAAATTGTGACAGTGACATCTGAACTCAGACTTGGAGGACTGCACAGATATCACATAGATATCTGCCACAAGAATGTTCCAGGAGGAGCCGACAGCCAGGGCAGGCTGTGAGTGGCATGTTTGGTATGCTCCAGGAAAGGAAGGCAGCCAGGTGGCTTCTGGAGAATGACCCAGAGCAGGACAGGTGCAGGGGGAGGAGGGGGCCATGCAGGTCTTGTAGTTGATTTTAACAGTGTCAACTTTGACTTGGAATGAGATGGAAAGTTATCAAAGAGTTCCAGGCAAAATAGTGACATAATAACTATGTTTTAAGAGAGGCACCCTGGCTGCCAGTTTGAAAACAGAATAAAGGAAAGAAAGGATATGCATTAGTCCATTTCTGTTTCTTATAACAGAATGCCTGAATCTGGTTAATGTATAAAGAAGATTAAATCTATTTCTTTCAGTTTCAGAGGCTGGGAAGTCCTAAGTCCAGGGAATACGTCTGGTGAGTGTGAGTCTTCTTCTGGGTGGTGACACTCTACAGAAATGCAAGGTGTCACATAGTGAGAATCACAAGAGCAAGCCGGCAAACCTTCTCACTTGCTCTCCTTATAAAGCCATCACAACCATGCCCATGACAACCCATTACTCTGTAAATGGGTTAATCCATCTATGAGGGCACAGTTTTCATGATACCATCTCTCAAAAGCCCCACATTTCAAATAACATAATTGGATTTCCTACCTTCTTAACACTGTTACAGTAGGGGTCAAGTTTCCAATATATGAATTTTGGGGGGATGCAGTGGACGCATAACACGGTAGAAGCAGAGAAATTATTTCAGTGATCACTGCAGCCATCCAGGAAAGAGAGGACAGTGAGTTGGACCTCTGTGGTGACAATAAAGGTGTGGAGAAGGGATTAGATTCTGTGTATAAGTAAATCCAATAGAGTTCGATGTTATGTTGAATTTGTGGTAAGAGAAAAAAAGGCGGGAGGAGGTGGCTACAAGATTTTTGTTTCAAGCAGCTGAAAGAATTGAGCTCGTATTTACTGAGACACATCTGGTTTAAGATGCCTTTAGGTTTCCAAGTGGAGAAAGCAATAAGAGCTGGATGTGTGGTTTGGGGTTTCAGGGGACATATCTGTGCTGGAAAAGTGCACTTGGGAGTTATCAGTAAAAATGGTAGAGAAAGCACAATATTGAGAAGATTAAAAAGCAGAGGTTACCTAGGTTGAGTCCTGGGCCACTCCAATATTTAGAGTTCCAGGAGAGGAGAGCTAGCCAAGAAGTCTGAGCAGGAAAACACAGTGAGACGAGCAGAAGCAGGAGCCTCCCGGACACCAAGCGGAGAAGAACCACTGAGACGCAGTTGGGGACTGTCCAGAAAATGAGCACATGAAGGTTGTTAGTGACCCAAATGCACAGTTTCAGAGTTCGACGCAGAGTTCGAGGAGAGAATTTAGAGAGCGTGTATGTGGATGGCTGTCAGGAAGGACTGTCACGAAAGGAAGGTGGGAACGTGGAAATGGTAGAAAGGGAAAACGGAGTCAGAGGGAAGTGTTACTGTGTTCACGCACTGAGGGCAAGACCCTGCAAAGAGGGAATCATTGATCATCTAAAGAAAGAACCAAAAATCGCTGAAGTGATTTCTTGAATAGGCAGGAAGGGGCAAGTGTTTGCCCCATGAGGAGGTCGGTCTCCAATGGGAGCAGAGTCCATTCACTGTCACAGGAGGGAGGCAGGGAACCTGGGCCCCATGCCAGTGGTGGCTGCTCGGTGGTGGGGGACAGAAGGCTCTCACATGTGCTATGAGTTTCTCATGGGGACAGAAAGCATGGCCATTGACTGAGGAAGGTAAGAGTCTGAGAGAGAAAAGCATTTGCAAACACCACGTAGGACGGAAGGAAAGAACAGGCGCACAGAGGTTGACCAGGCGTGCTTGTGAGCGGGCAGCATGGCGCCTTGCTTTTCCATGGCCACGCTCCCTTGCTTGGGTGCAGGCACGGAGCTGGCTGTTTTTCCAAGTAAGAAAGAGAGGAGCATGGGAGAGAAAACAGCCAACTCCTGAGAAGAATGGAGGGAAGCAGAGTCTTCAGAGGGAACTCTGCATGTAGGGGGAGCAGGTGGAGAAACATCCAGAGAAAAGCTGAAAGTATAAGAGATTTTACAAATAATTACGTGCAAAGACCAGTGGTTAATGCAATGCAGTAATTAGTAAAGTATGTGTCACAACATAAAATACAAGAGACAGTGTCCTAGCCATGTGCATTGAAGCACTGTCACAGCTGGGTTATAGAGGGATTGAGCTGGCAAAACAAGAGCCGATTCCCGCTCACTGGCTGAGTGAGGTGCGGGTGCAGCACCGAGGGTTGCGATCCCGTTGCCG
>NW_007736246.1:28118-39012 GCF_000696425.1 Galeopterus variegatus | reverse complement strand
GGATGCCCATGGAAACAGCCCTGTTTCCTGAGTCAGAAAATGGGATTGCAGTTCACAGGGTTAGAAATGAACTGGAGTCTACAGCTTTCCATGGTGGCTTCTTGCACAGGGCTGAGAGCACAGGATGATCCTGCTGGTCCCAAGCGTAGTAATTGTGGCGAGTCTGTGAGAATGGGAAGAGGGCGAGTAGGACGCCTGGCTGGGAGCCAGCCTAAGTCTGGGACTTGCATTCACCTCTCCCTGGTGGAGCCTGAAAAGCCAGAGGAAGGCAGTTTCACTCTGAACCTAAGGGCTCCCCGTGAAGCGAGGGTCTCCTGGCCTTTCTGAATTGTGCTTTACGTGGATGCAGCTGTGAAGTCCACAGTCTTCTTCCCTGGTCCCCGACGTTCACGGGACATCTGTGGGCTCCTGGTATGGTTTTAGTGGCACATATGTCTTTTAAGTTTATTGATTCATAATTGATTATACATATTTTGGGGATTCAGTAGCACATATTTTTAATACATTGGACATGTTTCCAAACATTCCCCATGCTTTTACTGGTACATCATGGGACGTAGTGGCAAAATCATCACTGAGGTCACCTAGGTATATGAGAGTAAGGGGCTCCTCAGCAACATGCATCACTTTCCAAATCCCATAATTGCTCAGAATGGAAACCTCCTTGATGAATGGGCCACTTTCTTTGCTTACCACTTACTTATACTACACTGAGTACGGCTTTGGAATCAGACAGATCTGTATCTGAATCTAGGCCCTGTCACTCACTACCCTATGTGTTAAGTCACTCTATGACTCAGTTTCCTTCGTGGTCAGTTCACATAGATTAAATGGAAATGAGAGAATGTATATAAATTATCACAGTTCTTGAAGATGCTCAGCATGGTAGCTAAGTGTCGCTGGATTTGCTGGGGGTGGAAGTGGTGATTATGTGGTGGTAGGAGGTATTCTCCCCTGCTGCATCACCGCAGCATCCCGTTTGGCCAGCCGGGAGAGGATGAAGACCTCAGCCCCTTTCCTGCACACTCTGCAGGGGTGCACTGCGGGGAGACAGTGGGGACCACATTATGAGCCTAACACTTAGCTCTGGGGCTGCTGGCTACCTCTTTTCTTCCCGACTTCTCCTGCTACAGCCTGATTTGTATTTATTACATGTTAATGCCACTCACCCCTTTAGAGCCACAAATGAAAACAGTTTATGTAAGTAATGAAAACAATTTATGTAACAAATAGCTAATTATATGACACTTGGAGATGAATTAAACATTTAGAACATGAAATTCAATAATGCCTACATTTGATATCCAATTTACCACAAAATGTGTCAACCAGGGACAGATTTTAAATCAAGGTGATTTGGCTGGATACTGTCAGAATGAGCTGAGAGCTATTTCCTTTTCTGCAGGCCCATCCCCCACTGCCCCAGGGAGCAGCAACCTCAGATCCAAGAGCCGTAGCCGGCGTGACCCAGACCTGCACCACTCTCCCATCGTGTGCCCCTGGGGAAGGCACTGAGGGTTCCTGAGTCCCAGCTGCCTCACACATCTGCATTATGAGGTTGTTGTGAGGATTACCTGGGCCATGTCTGCAAGTGCCGGGCCCATAGTAGGGATGTGGTAAAGGTGAGTGCTCTTCGCTCCAGCATGAGCTTAAAAGCAGATGCCACTTAACTCTCTGCACCGCACACTCACCCCTACACACTCTCACACACACACACACACACAGATAAAGGAAAGACAGCATCAGTCCAAATCTTAGGAGGAAGACACATCCAGGTCAACCATGAAAGGAAAAGACACTAGGACAGAAGGTGCTGGAGGCCTGTGGAAGCGAGGTGGGGTGCACATGAGGGGTGCTCTGCCCCACTTCCTGGGCGCACCTCAGTGTCACCTGAGGACAATTCCCACTGCACCATGAGTTCTCGCGTTTCTCTTACTGGACTTGGAGCAGGTCCTACAGCCTGAGAGGTGGGTGAGAAGTAGCAGGGAGTTAACCTCCCTCAACTTGGGCGAGGCGAGAGTTGTCACATCAACCCCCGGCCCCATGTCCCGAGTGGGCCGACTCGGAGGCACGTCCGCGTGTTCTTTCAGAGGATCCCAGTGCACCTCAGGCTCTGCTTCCTACAGCAATAACCTGATTGACAACATGCCGCCTTTTATAGACCTTCCTTCCTGTCTCTCTTCCACACTGCCCCAGTGCTGCCTGGCATCTCCTCTTAAATAAACTAATCAAGGGCTGACCCTTGACTCAAGGTCTGCCTTGGGTCAGGGGAGGTCCCAAATAAGCCATGGAAGAGAGGGCACTGACTAAGTGACCTTCTGGGAAAGCTTCACAGAGGCATAAGCAATCCCATGAGCCCAAACTAAGTCCTGAGGGGTTCAAGCCCTACATCCTGTTAAAAAAGAAACATGTCCTGTAAAGAGAAATATACTAAGAGGAGTGAGTCTCAGATGCCAGACTGAGACCGAGCACTTCAGATGTGCTTCCCAAAGCACCTGCTGGCCAAAAGAAGGGACCTACTAAAAAGGACAAAATACAAATTTTGCTAAGGAGAGAGAAAAGGAAGTTCAGAGCACTGTCCTGGTGACTAGAGTGCACTGGCCTGATCAGTCACTGCTGGGAGGTACTTGGCAGCAGGGAAGTCGTGAGCAGCAAACCCAGCTAGACCATCCCCCAGACACACACACACACACACACACACACACACACACACACACACACACACACACACACACACACACAGGGAGCAACAAGGGGCCATGCCACAGCAGGTCCCAGCACTGTCACCACACCGTGGGTGATCTCGCCATCACTGCCATGTTCTGTAACTAATGCTGCTTCCAGGAACCTCCCAGGTCACACTGCTGGTGTGTTATAGACTCAGCAGACAGTGGGCACTGGGCGGCAGTTTCCTTCCCTGTTGTGACTAAATCTCTTTGAATGGGATTGAAGGGGCCAAAGTTCTAATAAATTGTACAGATAACTTTGCCACTCTGTAATTCTTCAAACCTCCACCAGGGAGACAAACCCTGACAAACTGTTGCTTCCTCTGTGCTGAAGGGCTCATCCCTTCTGCAACCCGTCACAATGACATTATGTTGTCGCAGTTGTCCCCACAACTTTGAAAGCAAACATGGTGTTGTAATTGTATACTTTGTACAATTAATGAATATTTCAAAGCTAAATGGAAATTAAACTTCAGGGGACAGAATCGGACGCTGGAACACCTAGAATGTACAGTATCTGCTATGTCCCAGACACTGTTCAGGCAGTTCACCAACTCAGGAAACTGAGATTCAGAAGGGTTAAGGATGCCTGGATCCTGAATCTGTTAGGATAATTTTGGTTGTTGTCTCAGAAAATTGGCTCAAGCACCTGGTAGCAAGCCCAGCAATAGCCCAACCTTTGGGTGGTTCTGGCTCCTTCTCTCTGCCGATAGCTCAGCTCTGTTCTCCTCCGTGTGTCAACTCCTTCTTTAAGATGCAGAAGTTCTAGATGTTGCTTCCATAAATCTGGGTGGTTCTGGCTCCTTCTCTCTGCCGATAGCTCAGCTCTGATCTCCTCCGTGTGTCAACTCCTTCTTTAAGATGCAGAAGTTCTAGATGTTGCTTCCATAAACGGCAACAACGAGAGGAAGAAGAGGCACTTTCCCTTTCAAAAATAGCAATGCAGACTTCCCCAGAACCCTCAGCAAACCTCCTTCCACCTTGGGTCTTACTGGTGAGGACTGGAACACGGGTGCTTTTTTCTAAATGCAATCCTGTGACTAGGGGAATGTCTTCTCATGTTTGCTAGATCTTTCATTTTCAGAAAGAAATGCTGTAACACGTCAACTGTAGTGACACAAGGCTGAGAGACCATCTGAGCCATCACCCTGCACTGCCCCTGCAAGGTCTAATGCAGCGTTCTGTTACACGAACCCTGCATTGAACCCATCTGAAATATTCATTAACACCACTGATATCAGTCCTGCATGAAGCCCCACTTTCATATAATTAGATAGTGAACAGGAGGCCCCACCGCAGTGAACACGCCGCTTCTGTGGTCAGGCATGCTGCTCTGAGGCTGGTGCCGCTTTCACAGAAGATGGCTTTTGCTGCTTATTAGCAAGCCGAGCCAGTGCAGCTGAGATAAAATACCTACTTGCCCATAAAATACGTGTATCATCCGTGTTTTCCCTACAGTGGGCCGCCCTGCCCTGCCCTGCCCTGCATGGTTATGCCCTGCATGACGCAGTGCTGAGCACGGGACACAGGCCCAGGGAGGCAGGGTGTTTACTCCCATGGTTTGGTTTCTTCTCTCCTTTATTTTTCTTCAGGTGGCCCACATGATGCAGACATTTGGTAAGGAGACTGCACAGTTGCTAAGCTGGGTTCTATTTCTAAATTGACTGGTAAATCCTCAGATGTACTTCTAGTGTGGAAAGAAGTGTTTTGATTCACAAATAAAGATCTTAGAGAATTAGAAGAAAAATGAAGAGCCCAAAACCCTCCTGGTGGCTTCTATGGCTGCTGTGCTTTTCACGTGGCCATACATCATGTCCCACATCCAGAAGTGGATTGAGTCACTCTGGACACTTCCCAAACGCATGTGAACAGACTCCACTCCAAACTCTACTAGGTTCTCTGCAAATTGGGTCCAGGAACATCTATATTTTAAATTTCTGCATGTGATTCTGACTGTCCATTAGGTTCAAGGATCAGTGAATCAAATGGGAACCGCCGCCCAGCATCTGAGTCTTTGCTGACCCAACACCAGCTCCTATTTTCACCATTTCCTGCTACCTCTTCCTGACATTCATCCCCAACACTCTATTTGCACTCAGCACCCCCACTTTTCCCACGGAGTGGGTTGCATTTTGTCCACCCAAAGATATACCGAGGTCTTAACCCACAGAACCTCAGAATGTGGCCTTATTTGGAAATAGGGCTGTTGCAGATGCAGGTAGTAAAGTAAGAAGAGATCATACACAAGCAGGGCGGGCCCTACTCCATGATGACCGCTGTGCTTGTAAGAGGAAGGACGAAAGCCATGTGAAGACTCGGGCACACAGAGAAGGCCACGGGATGCAGAGCTGGGGAGAGGAAAGAGGCGTCCGCAAGCCACGGAATGCCGAGGATTGCAACCACGCCCGGAGCTGGGAGAGACAGCACGGCCCTGCAGGTGGCTCGATTCTAGACTTCCAGCCTCCGGAACTGTGAGAAGACAGACATATTGCTGTTGTTGTTTTGTTGTTTGTTGCTAGCTTTTGTGGTGATTTTTAAAACTTTTATTCAAAATATTGTAACATTTACTTGTACATATTTGTGGGGTACAGTGCAATGTTTAAATGCATGCATCTACTGCACAGTGACCGTAGGGGGATAAAGGGTACAAAACACTGCTGCTGCTACTCAAGCCGTCCAGCTGAGGTCCTTGTCACAGCAGCCCTAGGAAACTAATCCGCTCTCCCTTTAAAGCACCTGCCTAATCTTCACCTGCTCCCTCCTCCCGCCAAAGTCAAGTTCTACTCACTCTACCACTAAGCCGTCTCTGTCCATGTCGGCCCCCTCCTTCCTCAGAAGCAACCACCTTATGCCTCTCTCTGGCCCCAATCACAAGCAGCAACCCCCTGCCGCTGTGCCACATACCGAGCACATCTCTCTGGCCTGACTATTGCTCCTCAAGTCAGGAGCTACGAGTTTTATTCATGTTTTTCCTTCTGGTGCCTAGAACTTACATACATAAATAATGACTATTTGGTCAACATTCTATTTCTAAGCAAGAAATGAAATAAGCTTACAAAGCCGTTTCTCTAGTAGAGCACTTTCTCAGCTCTTGTCTTTGTTTTCCTCCCATTTCACTGAGAAAAGGCAATAAAAAGGCCCAAGAAGTGGCACATGCAAAGTGCCACCTGAATGTATCATCACGACATGTGGCCAATTAAATACTATGCAACGTGTAGTGATAATTATATCCTCCCCCTTCCTTTGCTGTTAATCTGTTATTCCACTTATTTATGAAATTGTTGACTTTAATGGTTATTTTGCCATTCACTAATGTGTGGTTAATATCTCTCACTTGATTTTCCAGTCCTAAAACACAGAAGTCACTTTTGTGTGACTTTAGGAATTAAAGAGGCAATTCATATTCAATAACAATCTGAAATAGTCATTTATAACAAGTGGTACAAAATCCACATGGCGCCAGCCCTAAGTCCCATCTCAGTTACAGCTGATTGTGCAAGAGCACCGTGACGTGAATAACTGAAGTCTCCAGAAAATCCCAAACTGCAGACACTATTCCTGGGTCACATGCTGCTCTGTCCCTGCCCACACAGTGTCACCACATTGTGTTGTGTGATAACATTATAAAGCCATCCTATGATCAAGAAGAGGCTGAGTGAGACAGCCAAACTAGTAATATTCATTTACAGCAAGCAACATAAGAACCGAGCTGCATTTTGAATAATAAAATATTTGTTTCCATATAAAAATACTGACTATTTTGAGAAATGACTGTAATTCTTTTGCTTACACTTATTAATAAAACCTTAATGTAATCCTAGCAACACAATACCATAATAAACATTAGCTTTCTTTGCTTTAAACTTTCCAATGGTTGGCTTAAGTTGTGAAGCCCACCCAATTTTGCAGGCCTACAAATAATAAAGGATATCTTGCATAACCTACTAAATACTCAGATTAACTAGAACAGAGACATCTATACTCTTAGACTTCCTCATGAGGAACCCCAGCTTCAAGTTCTGATTTTATGACATTTAATGATCACACCTTATATTTATAGAACACTTTCAAGTTCTCAAAGGTAACTGCTGAGGTCTCAGTATTCTTAAAAGTGTCTAGAGGGTAAAAACTGTTAATATGTTTAAATTAAAGAACACCTGCTCCCTCACCAGACAAAGACCTAGTGTAAGTCATTTGGGCAAGGCTCAGTTCCTACCCAAATTCAGAAATCAAAAAGCAGCCTGGAAGTGGGAATGTCTTTTCCTCTCTGAGTCTAACCACATGGGTTGAGACTTAAGGACAAGCAGATACTTAGAAAGATATCTAATATTGTACCTTGTGGAGGACATTGGTCCAAATCTATGGCATAAAAAGTTGCATAAATACCAAAGAGAGACTAGATCAACCAATTATATGTCGATGTCTTTGTTTAATTCAGTTTTTGACACTGAGTCTTTAGTAAAGCTTTACTTATCGGATATTCTGGAGGTTTAAGACTTGGCTTACTTATACTATTAAAAATTAATGGAAGGAGTAGGATTCCAGCATATCAAAAATGTGGAGGTAGAAGTTTTCTGAGGCAATAAACAGAGGTCACCAAAAGGAAAAGGGAATTGAAAATCTCCCAGAACAAGCACAAGGCTGGGACACCCTGTGGTGTCTAATCCATAACACTCCCACATTCCCACATATACACCGTTTGTTTCCAGTGGAAAGCTTCTATGTTGGTTTAGGTTTCTGATTACACTTCACTAGTGCAGAATATCCAATCAATAAAACACACAAAAAAAAGACTTATTAAGCATGCACAGGCTACTCAGCACTGTACTAGCTCCTAGGGAACACAAAAAGGCATAATTTTCTTAGTACCCATTGTAACAAGATAATTACAAGGAATTATCATGGCCCAATGCAGCATTTTTAACACAGAAAACCTTACAATGTAACTTTGAATTATGACAACATAGGCAAAATTCCCTAGAGAGTGTTTGTGTTGTTTTAAATACAAACTGAACATAATTTGAAACATCTAGAATAGTAATTTTTAAGAACTCATAATGGGATTTCTGTTTCTGGGCATGATGTTGAATGGAAATATAAAATCATACAACTGCACAAAATATAAGTATCAAGTTTGCACTCTTTGGACGAGAGGAAGAGCAGATTACAGTTCCCTGAAAGGAAGTGAACGGAGTCTTCACACTCACGCATGTTACTGTGACCGTCCCTGAGCAGAGGGTGGACCCAGAGCAGAAAGGCCATCTGGCTGAGATGAGCAGTCAGAGGCCAGAGCCTCAGTTACTGTGGCGCCATGCCAAGCAGTGTCATGTGCATAGAACTGGGCCCCCAAGTAATGGGAAAGAGAAGATGAAGAAATATGTGACGAAAAATGGCTTAAATGTCCCCAAATTTGTTGTCATCAACCTAGATATGTAAGAAGCTCAGCAGAGCCCAACCAGGATAAATACAAAGACAACCACACCTAGCTCATCATAGTCAAACTGTTAAAGACCAGAGATAAAGACAAAAAAAAGCCCATTAAAGTAGCAAGAGGAAAAAAGCATTCCACACACAAGGAAACGGTGATGTGAGTTACAGCTAACCTCTTACGGAAACAATGGAGTCCAGAAGAAATTGGAATAAAAGGAAAGATATAGCCAACACAGAATTCTCTAACCAGCAGAAACACCCCTTAAAATTTAGAATGAAAGAAATACCTTTTTAGATCAACGGAAGTTGAGCAAATTTGTCACCAGCATATCTGCTTTAAAAGAAATGGTCAAAGAATTTCTTCAGGATGAAGAAAAATGACACTGAATAAAAAAATGACAAGGAATAAGGAGCAGCAAACACAGGAAATATATGATAAATATTAAAGAGTACATCTTTACTCTAAAAGACTATTTTTGTCATTACTTTTGGCATTTTAAAGCAAAAATAAAAATTTTGCATCGTGTGTTTTATTATATTTACTGTGTACAATATGTATATATTGCAGGACAAAGAAACTGGGAGGTGAATAGAATTACACTAGTATAAGAGTCTTAAACTTTGCATTAAGTGACAGAGTATAAATGCTAAGTACATTAGAAGAAATTAAGGATGAATATTAAAATCCTTAGGGCAACACTTAAACTATAATACAAAGAGTTGCAGCTTGAAAGCAGTAAAGGACTTGTCATGGAATTCTGAAAATAAATAAATAACCCAAAGAAAGGGAGAGAAAGGGAACAGAAAAACACAAACAAACAAAAAGCAGCTGAGAAAAATAAAACAAATAGCAAACGGTGCACTTAAACTATGTAAATAATTACCTAGAAGATAGGTACAAGTAGACTAAACTTCAATTAAAAGGCATGAATTGTCAGACAGGATAAAAAAGTAAGAACCAACTATATGTGGATATAAATAACATACGTTATTTGAAGATGGGTTGAAAACAACAGGAAAGAATACACAGAATGTAAATCATGTGCCTAAGGAAGCTAATGGAGCTACATTCATGTGACACAGAGTGGACTTCAAGGCAGAGGCAGAGACAAGGACAGAAAGCATTAATTCTCAAGGAAAACACAAGTTCCTAAATGTGAATGTCCTTAATAACAGAGCTTTAAGATACCCGAAGCAAAAATATACCTCGACTAAGGGAAAAATAACAAAACTCCATGTCATAGTTGGCGATTGCTCTCTCTGTGTATGAAGCTCCAGAACGGACAAGGCTGATCTACTACCATAGAAGTCAGGACACGGTCACGTCTACGAGGGTAGTGACAGATTAGAAGGGGCACTAGGGAACTTTTGAGGTGATGGAAATATTCCATGACTATATCTGATTACATGAATATGTCAAAACACATTGAAGTACACATTTGGTTTTTTATAAAAGGAAAAGAGAGAAGACATTAGGTAACAGACTGGGCAGCTCACTCATTTGCTGGGGCTGCTGTCACAAAGTACCATAGAGCGGGTGGCTTGGACATCAGAACAGCATTGTCACACAGTCTGCAGGATGAAAGTCCAAGATCCAGGTGTGGCAGGGCTGCTTCCTCCTGAGGCCTCTCTCCGTGGCGTGTAGACTGTCTTCTCCCAGTGTCTTCATACGGTCGTCCCTCTGTGTGTGTGTCTGTGTCCTGTCTCCTCTTCTTATAAGGTCACCAGGCATATTAGGTCCCACGCCAAGGACCTCATTTTACTTTACCCCTTTAGAGGCCCCGTCTCTACCTATGTTCACATTCTGGAGTACAGAGGTTTAGGACTTCAACATACACTTTTGGGGGGTGGGGGGGACACAATTCAGCCCATAACACAGAGTATATAAACCATAATTCAGTAAGAATTCAGAAAAGGAGGCATTCATGATAATCCAACTGAAGTCATCGAAATCACTATAATTTATGACTTAAAAGAAAACAACCTACATTTAACAGAAATTGGAAAAATACTCCCTAAAATAAATCCAAACATATATCTCTTTTCCCTTATATGGGTTTTTTGTTTTGTTTTGTTTCCTGATAATTTTGGAAGCACAGAAATTTTCCAAAAACATATGAACCTTTCTTATCCTGGTGATGAGGTTTGTAGGTGTGGGATGCGGGCTGTGGAAGGCCCGTTTGTGGAAAGGTGTGAAGACTCCAGAGAGACTTGCTCCAGCGAGTCAGAGAGAGGCAGCCTCCGGGGCCATGGACACAGTGAGGACAGGGGTCATCCTGAATGGCCGTGTGGGGTCTTCCTGGGACAGGTGACTTTCCCCATGATTCTCAGGCTTAATTTAAATGGCAGGTTGCTCTTCACTGACTCACATGGGTTCCCTCCAGAAGTCTCCATGCAAGTCAGAAAGAATGCTCTTCCCTGGCATAGAAATGCCAGTCTGCAAACACAGGTGGAGCCAATGTACCCTATGGGGGTCAGAGAAGTATTCCCAGCCTTAATAAAATTTTCCAGAGATTGCCTGGAAGACAGATGAATAAGACTTTTCTCTGATAGAATTAAGAACATGTGGAGTATCGCGGAGATATGAGATATACAGTGTAAAGATTCTTTTTTTTACCAGCTATAAACCTCCGTGGCACAGATGCTCTGCAGTGGGAATCCTGGGCTGTAAAATACGCAAGACTGTAGTACTAAAATCTCAAACACCGCGACCAAACACAGGCAGGTAAACACTGACG
>NW_007736246.1:24048-27639 GCF_000696425.1 Galeopterus variegatus | reverse complement strand
TTTTTTTTACCAGCTATAAACCTCCGTGGCACAGATGCTCTGCAGTGGGAATCCTGGGCTGTAAAATACACAAGACTGTAGTACTAAAATCTCAAACACCGCGACCAAACACAGGCAGGTAAACACTGACGTAACAAACACAGACACATTTCACTGCCATGATTCTAAGTCTGCCAGCAGGTTTGTGTAAAAGTACATAATTTATTTAAATCAAGAGGTATGTCTCCTTTAAAAATGCATCCCTTACAAAATCATTCAACTGATAGTATTTCACAAAACAGTGAGATCCAAAATCTGCTCTCCTCACGGTGACCATTAAAATTAGCTTCTCATTCCCATAAATAGCACATTTCTGTACAGTGTGAACTGTACTTGCTAAAAGGGTTGGAGGTTGGGAAAGCCACACAATGACATATGAGGTGTGCTACATTTAGGAAATCTAATGACACTGAGGCTCAGCCATTAACCTTCAAGGAAGAAAAGCTGGGCCCGGTGCTTTCAAAATTAGTGAGGCCAATATTTCACCATGACAAGCATTAGTAATGAATAATTAAGTGTTTAATATAATGTTGCTTTGGTGAAAAATGGTAATTTTACAACTGATGGGCCTTAAACCTATTCTGTATTATTATGTGGCATTAAAACGAAGGGCAGAGAGTGCTAAAGAAATAAATGGTTTTCTGACAGCTGAGCTGTAGCAATCCTGGTGTTGAAAATCTTTTCAGAACCCAACAGTGACCCTGCTGGGGGAATTTCATAAAAAATTTAAGAAGGAAATTTCAACCCGGAACAAGCTCATGTCTCACGCCAGCTCGCCTGAGGTCAACAGTGTTTTTTTCTATAACGCTTGGTTAATGTCACAGATATAAATCATTCAGCAGATGCAGATGTTACCGTACCTGGAAATGAAACTTTAGCTTTCCTGCAAGTCCTATTTTTATTAGGTGCTAGAGTTATTTAAAACAATTTAACAAACGCATCCATGCACAACTTCCTATAAAAAATATTTATTGCAAGAATTTTTTCTTTCAGTAAACATATCTGCTCCTTCAAGGGGTCCCTCTATCTCTGTCACTCAAACTGTTACAGAATGTGTCTGCCTGTGGACACAGCTGTCACTGGTAGCAACGTTCACCCTAAGAATTATTACCACTATCCAAAAAGAAAAATTACATCTCAAAGATCATTTATTTCTTGCCAGTAACATTTCTGTAAGTAAGGGGAAGAGTAGTCTCTTTAATATGTGGGAAGTCCTAATTAGAATCTGCATTTTTATTCATTCATTCTAATTTCCTTGAAAAGTACAAAAGTTTTGGAGAAAGGTTTAATTAGGGCAACATTTAGAAGGGAGAAATGAAAAGTCAGCCTCAAGGAGTCACAGCGGAGATTTCTATCCGAGGTAAATAAAAACATGCTCATTGTTTTCTTTGTGCGTATTGAACTGTAACTCCCAAAATAATGGAATTGACCTCTGTATCTTCGACCTGAGAAGTGGACAACTTAATTTGTCAAAAATCTGATCTTTAGAGAAATCAGCCCTCAATGCACAAAGAATAGAGACACCTGAATCAACACTGTAGAAACAGCACGTGCTGGGACAGCCCCTGCAGCAAGCTGCTGCGGAGAGAGCAGATTTCAGAAGCTTTGGTACAAAATGCTCTTTCTGCTCCGTCTGTTGTGACTTCCCCGGACTCGAGGCTGCAGGCTGCAGGTCTTCTCCTCTGCTCCCCTGCTGCTGTGTCCCGTTGGCAGGAAGGATGCAACACAGCTCTGCACCTCGGGACCTGGCTACTGCATGCACTTGCTTGGAATGTCCACCCAGACTGTCCAGGGCTGCTCCCTGCAGACCCCCGCCCCCGAGACAAGTCCCCCTTGTCTCCTCTGTGCTGGTTCTAATCATGCTTCCTGCAGCACCTACTGTGTGGGGCTTGCCATGCTGGCCTTTTGTCTCCCCCGTTGGGGGATGAGGCCCCTGCATCTTCCATCTGCAGTGCTTATGTGACTTGAGCCCTTCCAGGTCACAAACCATAGGTCACTGCTAGTATACATCCAGGTAACCAGCACTCCCTCAGTTCTTACCAGGCGGTGGCACTAACAGCTCACATTAACATGAATCACTCAATCTTCAGTGCCTCAAGTCTCCACCTGCAAAATGCAAGTCCTCTGAAGAGTCCTTACCCTTCCTTCAACCCCTCAAATTCTTGCCAGGAGTTTGGTTCTTCCAGGGGCTGGTGTTTTAAAGTCATCCCAACAGTCTTCTCAGAGTTCTCCTCCCTGCCCCCTCACATACTCACCTTGCAATCCCCCTCCATGACTCTGCTCCAGAGACATCTGTGAGAGCCCGGGTGTCAGTGCTGAGGACCCTTCCTGGATGCACCCAAAGCTAGAGGCTACAGAGGGCACAAAGGACAGTGGCACACAGTGTATCCCTCATTGCACCAAAAACAGAAAAATGTTCTGCCCCAAAGTGAGGCGAGGGCCACTCTAGCCTGCCCTGTTTTGTCCTCTGCCACTAGTTGCCAAGACCATGCGGCCCGTGCTTTTTCCCAGACTTCCTAAGGAAGCTAGTGCTCTATTTCCTCACGATGGCCCTTCTCCCCACGGTTCAAACACAAGTCCTCGGGCCAAACCACAATGGCCTCTCCTGTCCTTTCCTTCCTTGCCCCTCCCCACAGGCATCTGCAGGGCTCCCGTCCACTGTGAACAAACCATTCATACAGATGCCAGCAGCACCTGCCCTATGAATAGACCAGATATTCTTAGGAAGGCCTGAGTCCAAGGATCGGGCTCAAAGATGCATTTGATTCTACACTGAGCATTTACTATGACCCAAGCACAGGGCTAAGTCCCCACCACAACTCTACAAAAGAGGTAGAACTACTCACATCTTAGGGATTATGAGTCTCAAAGAAATTAGAGCATTTCCCCAAAAAAGAATCAGTGCTAGGATTTCTACCTGATGATTCCAACTCCAAATCTCACGCTTCTCACACCAGCACAATGGACTTTATTTAAATGCTGTTCTCACACCAGCACAACGGACTTTATTTAAATGCTTCCCAGAAGACACGCAGAATTCTACTGACACCATGAAAAATTAGGCCAAATAGTGATGTCTTCATTCTTACTAGAAGTAGTGTGATGCAGTAACCGAATAATGGTCTGGACAGCAGGACTCTTCAGTCTGGTCCTGGATCCGCCATTTATTAACACATATGACCTTGGGCGAGTCCATGTAAACTTCCTGAGCCCCACCCTAGAATCACTGAAATGCTAATTCTACTCATTCCACCACCTCTGGAAATGGTGAAATTCAAGCGAGGCCATGCCTGGGAGAAGGCTTTGAAAACTGTAAAGCCAGCACTATGGTAAGAAAATAAGAGTAATGATGATCGCCCTGCCTGGAGAGGATAAATAGACTTCTGGTGTTTCACTATAAGGAGAAGCTTAATATCCTCATGGGAACCTAGAAAGCGAGAAACAATAAAACTCATAGATAGAAGAAACAAAGGAAAATGGACCCCCTCTAGATAACGAGAATATATTTTATGCATATTCCACAAGGACAGTTAGATTCCTCTCTCTGAGGTT
>NW_007736246.1:21614-23269 GCF_000696425.1 Galeopterus variegatus | reverse complement strand
ATAACGAGAATATATTTTATGCATATTCCACAAGGACAGTTAGATTCCTCTCTCTGAGGTTTTTCAGCATAATTTGCTACATCACTCCTGACGCATTTGGTGACCGCCAGTGCACAGAACTTGCCCTGCACACCACGAGACATTCTGACCCGGGCTCTGTGCTGGTGGCTTGCCGTCTGAATTTTAAAGAAGCACGTAGCTACCCATAAATGTCAGGGCAGCATTTTTTCAAAAAATACTAAAACCAAATATAAAATATTTACTCCCAGAAAGTAGGCTGTTGGAGCCGCTGGAGAAAACATTCTGCCTTCAGGAATCAGACTGTGTTAGCCACTTGTTTTAAAGAGTGATTTTCACTTATACCCAAGAATAAAAACAGAGAATAGCTGTCTGCATTTTGCCCATCAACTAGCAGCTCTTTTGGTCATAACAGTTACATTAATATCCCAGACTCCATTTAGATTTCTCTAAAAGGGAGTATGCACCAAAGTATTACATTTTCTTCTGTGGAGCATATGGCCTCAGTGATAGCAATAATGCCCTTTTCGATGAAGCACGCAACAGTTAGAATTCCACCTGCCATCGTCTCTCAGTGAGCACAGACATTTATCTAGATTTATGATTCCACCTTGTTGTTCTAGACCCCCAGAGAAATACATGAGGCCTTTTATCTAGTTCCACTTATGGACCTGCTAGGTGGACATAAAATAGACAGTACTTGCCGCACAATTAATAATTGAGGTGGTTCCTTATATCTGCAAGGATGCCTGCAATCATGGAGAAATAGACTCAGTGGAATTTAATAGGAACCAAGTTAACACCCTGGAGGCCAGTGAAATAACACACTGGAGGTGGCCAAAATAACACAAACACAGAAGCCCTCCCGGATGCCCATTTCTAAACCATCATGAAGCCTGTGAGAAGAGCTCTGTTTTCTGGCTCTGAGCTGATCCCCCTCAAGCTCCATCCCAGGAAGCAACAATTAGGATAGCTCCTGGCAAGAAGTATTTGAAGTGGGTGGCCTGAGAAGAGATGTTGCCAGTTACAGAATAATTGGTGGCTGGGTCCTCACTACTTAGTGATAACAAGTTTCAGGTCTCAAACATCCACAGAATTGCAGCCAAATTAAAAGAGCAAGGTAGGAGTGTAAACCTGCAGTGATCAGGCAGGCATGTCTATGCATAGTTCTGTCCTAATGTGTTGGACCAGCCGACCTCCACCGCCGCCCTGGCCCTCAGACTCCCGAGGGCAGCCAGCCCAACGTGTGCTATGAGGCGGAAGGCCATTTGCTGCACCAGCACCTTCCTTTAAAATAATTGATATCAGCCATGCATGCATCAGTACAAATCACATAACTACGCTCTGACGTCTAATATTACATGCAATCAAAAACTTATCTTTAATAGTGTCCAAAATGCTTGAAATAAGCATTACATGTGTTAGTAAACCTGAGGAAAGGTATCTCTAAGACCCAGGGCCTCATTCCCAGGGCTTCGGAAAACACACCATTTTGACGACTATGTATCTATAAGGAAGGCAGTGCTCTCTCTCTCTCTCTTCTAAAAAACAATACGTATAAGCAAGACCTCTGACCTTTCCTTCCCCGGTCTTTTCTATTCTTGTTCTTTATGAAATACACACACACACACACACAC
>NW_007736246.1:19676-20608 GCF_000696425.1 Galeopterus variegatus | reverse complement strand
AAAAAAGACAAAAAGGGGGAAAAAAAGAAAAGAAAAGAAGCACAGAGGAGTGAAATGATGTGCACAAAGTGGAAATGCCGGGATGTTCACTCTGGCAACTGGCCTGCGGTCTGTGCCCTTGGACATTATGCTGCAGAATAAATACGGTAGGACTGAGGCCAGATATAGGTGTCATAATAACATAAGTATTAGATAAATTTACCTATTAATTAAAAGGCATCTAAGATGGAACAACAAACCACAATCCAACTACATGCTACTTGCTACTTAAAGAGGCAGACCTGAAACAAAGTAACTCAGAAAGGTCCAGCATTCAAGCATTCTTTCTGACCACAGAGGACGTCAGGGCAGAAGTTACGGAGCAAAAGTTAGACTCACTCTGACACCTTTCAGTGTCGCCCACATCACCCTTGCCCCTCCCATCACCTTTTCTGACTAATTTCAACATTGTACCTGAAATTTTATCTTTGCTACATTAGAAACAATCACATGAAATCCACTTCTGGATTTGCTGTGAAACTATTACACTATTCAGTGTTCTTAAACAGGAACTTTATTTTGTTATGACATTTTTGTTCAAAATTAAGAACCAAAACAAAATAAATAAATAAAGGTAACTGGGTAAGGAGATGAATGTGCTAATTGGTTCGACTGTGGTAAACATTTCACAGTATATAGCAAAACATCTCATTGTACACCTTAAATATATACAATTTTTATTTGTCAATTACATCTCAAAAAAGTTGGGTGAAAAAATTAAGTACCAAGAAAACCTTTGTTTCCCTTAAAGAATGTCATTTAATGAAAGTTATGCAATTAAATTTCCATTTTTGAGTTCCACTCAAGATAGGAGGTCCCCAGTGTCACTTTCCCCCACAAATCTATCAATTTACAACTATAAAAATGTAACATCAGCCAAGCTGGGGCTGCTG
>NW_007736246.1:15804-19044 GCF_000696425.1 Galeopterus variegatus | reverse complement strand
CTTAAATATATACAATTTTTATTTGTCAATTACATCTCAAAAAAGTTGGGTGAAAAAATTAAGTACCAAGAAAACCTTTGTTTCCCTTAAAGAATGTCATTTAATGAAAGTTATGCAATTAAATTTCCATTTTTGAGTTCCACTCAAGATAGGAGGTCCCCAGTGTCACTTTCCCCCACAAATCTATCAATTTACAACTATAAAAATGTAACATCAGCCAAGCTGGGGCTGCTGTAGCTCAGGGGAAGAGGAGGAGAGACCTACAGAGTTCATGAAGGGAGAGAAACCACGATGAGAAAAGAAAAAGCCGCTCTGAGCATTTTGGGCCACGGCTGCTCTAAGGCTCGGGCTCCTAAGCACATGGAGCAGGAGCCAGCAGAAGCTGCAGCTGTGCCCTTCAGACGGAGGTACTTGGAGGTAGAAGGGGAGAAGAGGGCCTTGGTGCCCCCAGGACAGCGAGACCACTAATAGGGTTCACATGGACCCACATAGGAGCGAGGAGCTAGAACAACTGAAAAAAGGGAGCCGTTCAGAGGCTGGTGAGTCATTGCAAGGGACCAGTGTGGGGCCTGTCCCATGGGAAGTGTTTGAAGCATGGGTGGTGGGGGACACAGGCCCACAAGGGGAACACTGGGACACAGCAAGGACAACCTTCCCCCCAATCAGTGCAGGACCACTCAGAGGAGACTGGTCAGGAATTCAGAATTTCATGGGGTGCAGTTTGATGAAAAAACTCAGGCCCAGATCAGAGTTTCTACACAACCCAAGCGCAGCAGGTCTCTGGAGAGCCAGAAGTACCTATAAAGTCAACCATTAAACCCTGAGCTGCACAAAAGGCCTTCCATAGTGAAACAGCAGCAAAGCAGCAACTTAACCACACAGCTCAAGTACTGGTTCCCACAGGAAGTCCCCCCATGTTAGAAGTAAGCAAAGGACAAAAAATTAGTTCTGGCCCAGGCACACCACCAGCACCCTGGGGTCTTCCAGGGGACATGAGGTGTGGAACCAGGGACTGGACCCCACCCCCACAACCAGGCACACTGTGCCAGTGCCTAGAGTCCTGCACAGGGATCCAAGGCATGGAGAAGGGGACCAGACTCCCCTCCTACAACCATACATACCACCCCAGTACCTCGGGGCCTGCCTGGTGAACCAAGGTATGGAGCTGGGGACCGGAATTCCTTCCCACAACCAGGCACACTGTCAGTGCCTCGGGGCCCCTCCTGGGGGCCTGGGGTATGGAGCCTGGGACCAGACCCCCCTTCCATGACCAGGCACACCACCAGCACCTTGGAGCCCCACCTGGGGACCCAAGGTCTGGAGCCAGGGACCAGACACTCCCCACAATCAGGCACACCATCAGCACCAAGGAGCATGCCAAAAACATCACCTCCATGTGGGTGGCCCACCACAGCCACCACAATAACCATGGCTGCCGTGAAAGTGAAAGCAACTAGACACCACAATCACCACACAGATGGTCAGCCAGCCACTAGAGTGCATTGATACAAGAAGAGTCACCAGCAGAGATGAAGGAAAGAAGAGGACATTTCTCCCCACAAAGCCCATTTCAGAGTGACAGAAGAAGCATCTGCTCTATGATAATATTGGGGGACCTGATCACATCTCTCAGCATTGGACAGATCATCTGGGCAACAAATCAACAGAGTAACCATTACTCTTTCAGAAGGAGAGAAGAAATCCAGGGTAATTAGAGGGGGGAGGGGGGAGGGAGAGGGGGAATGGGGTGAGATAGGACAAGGGGCATAAAGAATAAGTACGATTTGTAACAATATATATGCTCGTAATATTGATTTGATCAACATATCTCAATGTTGAACCCCCAAAATATATATAATCAATTTTGATTCCACAAAATTTAAAAACATAAAAAATAAAAAAAATAAATTTCCCTTTTTGCCATGCCTTTCAAGAAGTCTGAGCTAAGACTACAAAGTTGGCTTCCATCAAATCTCCTTCAACCTTGCCAATATTCCGTCTTTCAATTACTTGATCGTTTGCAGGCTATTTGTGTGCATATCTTGTATCGTTGGGAGGAAATTAATCTCTCCTTTTCCTTCCTCCTTTCTCCCACTCCAACACCTGAGTCAACCTTTCAGAAACACATCACACACTCATCATACTAAATTATTTCCTGCAAAAGGAATATCTACTGTGGCAACCAGGTACTTTCTATCTTTCTGTCAGTCATATTCTATCTTTGAAGTCAGGTTACCTTGGTTCAAATCTTTGTTGCTTATTTTACTGACTGTGTAACGTTAAGAAAGAGTTTCCATCCCTCTAAGCCTCAGTTCTCACATGTGCTGATCAGCTCAGACTGTGATAACAGAACACCATGTGTCCGTTGCCTGAAACAGCAGACGTTACGTCGGTGGCCTCTTTGTCTTCTTGTAAGGGCACTAATTCCATCATGAGAGTCTCACCCTCATGACTTCATCTAAACCCAATCGTCTCCCAAAAGCCCCACCTTTGATACCATCACGTTAGGGGTCAGGATTTCAACATATAAATTTGGGGGGACCCAAATATTCAATCCATAACACTGCATCTGTAAAACAGAAACAAAATAATGTCTTCCTCCTTGTGTGTGGTAAAAGTTGAGTGTAAAGCACTTAGCACAGAGCAGGTACATAGAAAAGCCCAGAACATGTTGGCTTTGTTAGTATCAATTTTTATTTAGGCCTAAAGTTGGTTTTCAAACTGCATTCATGTAAATGTTTCTTAGTGAAAACAAAGACTTTTCAGTGCACCCAGCTGAAACCAGCAAAGCATTAATACATGTTAAAGTTGTGCCTTGATGTTATCTCCTTATAATTCTATTCTCTTTTCTTCTTTTAAAAACATCAGTGGGGGCCGGCCCGGTGGCGCACTGGATAGTGCGCTGCTTGGGAAGCACGGCGGCGCTCCCGCCCAAGGGTTCAGATCCCACATGCAGACCGGTTCCCGCTCACTGGCTGAGCGAGGCGCGGGAGCAGCACCGAGGGTTGCGATCCCGTTGCCGGTCCCCTGTCTGGTACGGGGGCAACACTGAGGGTTTCGATCCGTTGCCAGACACGGAAAAAGACAAAAGAAAATAAAATAAAATAAAAATAAAATGCCTTTTCATATTAAAAAACCCCAAAATCTATTTAAAAATTAAATTTATTCTTAAAAGGGGCTAGTGTGGTGGGAATGAGGATTAATTTACCTAAAAATGCTCCTTTGATTTTTTTTTTTTTT
>NW_007736246.1:9445-14804 GCF_000696425.1 Galeopterus variegatus | reverse complement strand
GACCCGTTGCCAAAACGGAAAAAAAAAAAAAAAAAAAAAAAAAAAAAAAAAAAAAACATCAGGGGCACATTGAAACCACAGTCAGAAACTGCAGTTCTGAAGGGCATGGACTGTTCCAAAGGGCGAGTGATTTTCACACTGATTTGCCGGGCCTTTTTGGCAGAGTTGAGGTCAGAACACAGGTGGTTTGCTAACTTCTCCATGGTGTTTTTCCATCACTCTATTTTGTATCAGTCAAGATCAGTTTCTCCCGAAGTTATGTTTATGTTTCCCTTTGTCTTGTTTTTGCACATGAACGACTTCAGTCCTAATACATTCCAGAAATAAACTTCAAAAAAATATATTAGAAACAACCAATATTTGTGACTTTATAAAATCCACATGATCGGACTTGCTGTTCATTTGGAAACTTAGATGTAATGTTAGTTCAACCAATGGAAAATCCTTTCCTCAGGAAGCATTACTTTTGAGGACACACACATTAAAAATAAATTAGTATTTACATGTTTCAAAAAATATTACTTTATCGACACATACATTTTTAAAAACCTCTAAAAACCTGTTCAGCATGTCAGGTCTCTTTCAGCTGATGGCCTCAGCCCTTGAGGACAAGACACAGTGGCTGCCCTGGTCCCTTCATGACTCATTTCCACATATTTTTTTCTCAGTAATTCTTTTCTAGAGCCATTCCCAAGCATTTCCCCTCATCCTGTGACTTGACATGACCCAGGCAGTCACAGGCTCCCCTAGGTCTGGTGGCGGGAATGGCACATGTTCCACCAGACCCTCTGAGGAACAGCTCACAGAGCATTAGCCTAGGGACCACGTGGGCACAGAGAATTTACTCCTTTCTTAGAGGTGGCCAGATGCTAGGGTCCGCTTCATTTCTGATGAACAAAATATCCCTACCTTTACCAAGGCCCCTTCCAAGCCTGGGATTTCTCTGGATGAATCGATACGTGAACGTGTAGCCATGACAACAGGAGAGATCAGCCAGCCTAAGCACAAACGGCATTGATTTTTTTCTTTTTTTGGTTCAGTTCAAGATAACACAGTGCTTAAGTGTCAGAATAAGTCCCTTCTTTACAACATGGGCTGCTGCTTCTAAGTGAGCTACTCTTTTGTGAAGATATAATTACATTAATGTCACTGGGGAAAGTGCCATCTTCCCAGATAGAATGTACTGGCTCTGGCTAGGGTGGGAGTTCACAACCATGAATACGAGCAGCAGATTCTCCAGTGGGGCCAGGCAATGGCTCCCTCGCTGCCCTCTCTCCTGTGGCAGACTGTCCTTCAGTGCCCAGACCTGCCTGGTTGTCACTTGGCCCTGAACAAGTGACAAAATCCATTGAGACCACATGTAGCTCTCAGGGTGATTCTAACAACAAGAAGCATTATTTCCATGCAACTGGGACAAGGAAGGACTTATGAATGCAAAAAAAGAATTCTCCCAACCTACTGCTTTGCACCGTCCTGAGTGAAACCATTCCAGCTCACTCTATTTCAAATCCTTATGCACCTTCCCACTGTCCCGGAGCTAGAAATGGGTGGGGATGTACAGATGACCAGGGCCAGGCCTCTGCTGTGCCCTTTATAATCGATGACAGGGTAGAGGGTGGGGTCATCCCCTCCCCCAGGAAAACAAATAACGCAGACACACAGCCACCATGGCAAGCCACCTTCCCCACATCTGGTAAAGGTATTTAATCATTGAATTTTAGCTCTTCATATCCTAAAACCCCAATGACAGTAAACAATTCTGGAGCAGAGGACAATGCCTATGTGACTTCATATTCTTAAATCCCCAAGTGCACAGAAAGCACTCAGTAAACACTTGTTTTTACAAACCACATAACCAAACATAACAATATAAAAATGACTTTCATTCAAGGAAGACCATTTTAGCCCTTTCTAATATCTAATGTCTATTTTTAACCCTGCTAATATCCAAGTCAGAGAAAATAAAAATAAGTGCATGACATGGTTCACACGACAGCCCTGAGAAAATAGGGTTGTTCCCATTTTGCCGATGAGGAAACTGCAGATGGGAAAAACTGAGTCGCCAGTCCACAGCCATCCACATTATAAAACAGGATGCAAACAGGAAAGAAAAGAATCCCAGGCTTTGACCTGAAAATCTTGCTCTAGATAGATGTGCTTTTCAAGAATGAACGGAGGGATTATTATTGCTAACTGTGGTGTCACTTATCAGTGTTATCAATGAGTAAAACTGGGGAGCCATCGCGATGGGTTGGAGAACTGAGAGGTTTGCTGGTGAGGAGAGACCAGACGTGAACCTCGCAGAGCTGGAACAGCTGTGGCTGGAAATGCAGGTGGGGCAGCCGAGTGAGACGGGCCTCAGGAGGTAAGGGCAGGGGTAGGGAAGGCGAGTGGGCACCCCGGTGGGCGGCAAGACGTTATCCAAAGACATATCTCGAAAAAGCCGTCTGAATTCCCTGGGCTCCCCCACACTCTCACTGTGAGGATTTCCCAATCTGCCTGCACACCCGTTTATTCCCTCTGAGCACACCCAGCTGCTAAGGACATCTTTATGTGGATGTTCTGCTGGTACCACAAACCCCACCCATGCAAAACAGAACAACCTCCCCACTCACTCCAGGCTGCCTCCTCCCACTCCCTTATCTCCATGTGCCTTCACATGCCACTGTCACCCAACCCGGAGTATCCCATCACCCTCAAGCCCACCCCGGTCACCCCATCCACCTAAGCCATCAACAGCCTCTTCACAGCACCTCAGAAGTGTCTTCTGGTTCCCTGACCCCACGCCCATCCCCACTTCACGGTCTCAGCTCTTTTGGCCTCATTTTAATTACCTGCAAAGTTTAGACTCTTAATTCATGCCAAGGCCAGAAATGTCTTTCGGAACACATTTTGTCATGTTGCTTCTCCACACTCTTAAAAATGTCTAGATTCCCCCTCGCACAGAACAAAGCCCCAACTCCTGAGCCCTGAAGGAGACAGACAGCCCCACGCGAGCGGGTCCACGGGTCTCACCTTCCTGCTCACAGCGGCGCTGCAGCCTTAGGAACTGCTCAGCCTCTGAGCAGAACGACGCGGACAGGTCCGCACCGGGACCCCGGCTAGCTCCTTGTCTGCAGCTCCCTCTCCCACCACCTGACGTACTCATTTCTTCCTTCAGGACCCAGTTCAAAGGCAATCATCTCGGAGAGGACTGAATCCCACAGAAGTGCCAGTTGTTTTGTTTTCTGTGATCTTTCAGGACTTTTAAATCCTCTAGTGAGGCACTTGTCACATCCATAGCAGTAATTACCTATCATCTTCTCGAACCTTTCACCAGAGCCTCCCACTGTGGGATACGTGGACTCTCAGGGTCTGAGGGTAGACTTCTAAGTATCACTGCTCACCCTTCAACTGTGCACAAGCTGAGCGTGAGCTGCTGATCTTGTTAACGAGGGAGGCTCTGGGCAGCTCCATGGGTCCGTCAACTCCTAGGGATGGGTGCGGCTGCTGAGACCATTGTGTGGAAGTGACGAGTGTTTGTGGAATGAATGAGATTGTCCAAAAATGCTGAGAAATAATGCTGGACAGGAAGGTTGAGACTGTAAGATTCAGAGCCTTGAAGACCAGTAAGAAGAGTCCGGCCTTAATGTGTTAGGTTGGATTCCATCAGAATCGGGGATCGGTTTAGTCCTCTTCCATAATGACCAGAGATCCAGAGTTACGGTAGCAGCTCCTTGAACACGCAATTTTAAAACTCAGTGATATTTTAGAATACGTTTTGTATATTTTTAGTTGTTGTTCATATGAACACGGAGGAGAGACCCAAGCATTTCGGTGTTGAGTGCGGAAGCCGGGTCCTTGAGCACTTCTGTCCACCCAATGCCAAGCTCAGGTCATGCAGTGGCAGAGCTTAGGAGAAGATGGGAGGCAACAGCTCAAGCACAGGGGACAGTTGCCATGAGAACTGGCTTGTCCCATCCCTCCTGACAGTGCTGCCCTCACACTCTCAGTATGCATGTAGCCAGCAGACAGAGACAACAGATAGATGATAGACAGACGGACAACAGATACACAGACGATAGAGAGACAGATGACAGATGGATAGATAGATGACAGATGATAGATGGATAATGGAAGATGATAGACAAATAGATGACAGGAGAGCTAGAGCAGGATAAAGGATGGATGGATGGACACACGGACTTAGATGTAGGTATAAAAATAGACATACCAGTAATAATTTTGGTGCTACGCTGAAAAGAAACTGAGCTTAGGAGATTGCCCACATATACGAGGGCACTTTTAAAACGTTCATGGACAAAGAACGATTGTGTATTGTAATGATGAATAAGCTAACTGTCCTGATCTCACCACCACACATTCTACACAATTACTGAAACTCAACGTTGTACCCCGCATGTAGGTATAATACAAAAAAAAAGTTCATGGGGTAATAGAAGTGAAAAGATAATGCAAATCTTTCCATGAACTTTTTGAAGTACCCTCACCTACCATGTATTATGTGTCATCCTACTGCGTATACCTACTATTATATAGTGCCCTACTGGAAAAATGGTTTCTTATGAAATATTTTGGTCAAAAATCTACATCTTTGAGCCATCTTAAAATGGATTAATCTCTGGCTTTGGCTAGCCTTCTGGCTGTAAATGATGATCATCTTAGTGAAAAACCAGTCTGCTGAATCTGTCTCTGAGTTTGTTTAATTTAGCTCCAGACCCCCAAAGAGCAAGACTTCTGAAGCAGAAAGTCTGAACTCATGAGGCAGAGGCAACAGGGATTTTCACAGGATCAGGAGCAAGGAGGGACGGTAGCAGGGTGACAGGACAGCAAGCTTTGGGATCAGACAAGCCCGGTTTGGATCCCAGCTCCTAGTATTAACTCTGTTGAGCCTCAGTTTCCTCATCCTGTAAAGTGAGTATAATTTCCTCTGCAGTGCCACTTAGCTGCTGGCCTATAGTAGGATTTTTTTTTGTGGGAGGGGGTGGACCCTGATGCTTCTATTTTTTAAATAAGCATCTTCAAGTGTTAGGCCAATTTCTTGCCTGATTAAATCTGCATATAACTTATCACAATTCTGCTAGCAATTTAGTAATGAACATATGCTATATTCATGGAAATAATCAGAAAACATACTTGGTAACTCTACCTTTAAATGATTCATCACAGGACTGGAAAATGCCTGGAAAGCTTATGAACTCTTCTCTTCTTTTTAATAGTACTTTCCAGGATACCTAAGACATTCACAGGGTTCTTCAGGGCAGACAATAATGAAATCTCCTTTGTGGTAACATCCTGAAGCTTAATAAGTATTAGAGCCACAAAAGCTTGGTGCTGTTTAGACTTCTGGATGGAAAGG
>NW_007736246.1:8350-9258 GCF_000696425.1 Galeopterus variegatus | reverse complement strand
ATGCTTCTATTTTTTAAATAAGCATCTTCAAGTGTTAGGCCAATTTCTTGCCTGATTAAATTTGCATAGAACTTATCACAATTCTGATAGCAATTTAGTAATGAACATATGCTATATTCATGGAAATAACCAGAAAACATACTTGGTAACTCTACCTTTAAATGATTCATCACAGGACTGGAAAATGCCTTGAAAGCTTATGAACTCTTCTCTTCTTTTTAATAGTACTTTCCAGGATACCTAAGACATTCACAGGGTTCTTCAGGGCAGACAATAATGAAATCTCCTTTGTGGTAACATCCTGAAGCTTAATAAGTATTAGAGCCACAAAAGCTTGGTGCTGTTTAGACTTCTGGATGGAAAGGCAGAAGATGTGAGAGGCAGCCCAGCAACATCACACTCTCCAACAGTAGCCTCCATGTATGGACTGAAGGTTTGTGAACCCCCACATTCATATACTGAAATCCTAGCACCCCATGTGATGTTCTTAGGAGTGGGGACTTTGGGAAGTGATTAGGTCATGCGGATGGCGCCCTCATGAATGGGATCAATGCCCATGTAAAAGAGACCCCAGAGAGCTCACTCACCCCTTTCCACCCTGTGAAGAGACAAGAAGTCGTGGTCTGCAACCTGGAAGAGGGTCCTCACCGGAACCCAACCCTCCCGGCACCTGATCTTAAACTTCCAGCCTCCAGAGCAGTGAGAAAAAAGTGTTATTTATAAGCCACCCAGTCTATGGTACTTTGTTATGGTAGCCAGAATGGACTAAGACATACAAGCTTCTCACTTTACCTCTTTTGGACTCAAATTTTCCAGTGCGAATGTCAAATAAAGATGTGTCTGCACTTGACCAGCACACGGGGTGTGACTGTCACCTGCACAAATGCTTTTTACTGAGAATTGTTTTG
>NW_007736246.1:5154-8129 GCF_000696425.1 Galeopterus variegatus | reverse complement strand
TGACCAGCACACGGGGTGTGACTGTCACCTGCACAAATGCTTTTTACTGAGAATTGTTTTGTGTATTTGTTTCCATCACAGGTGGAAGATGAATGGTCATCCTTTCTGTAATGGCTCTTCATGTTCCCAAAGACATAGTAAAATGAGTGGATCGTGGGAGTTCACAACTCTCCAGGGAATCTCATCTGCATCTGTTTTGTTCCTTTGGCAGAAACCAAAACCAAAATAATAACCCATACAGTTAACTCTCACCTTCAGCAGCAATGAGTCATTTTTCCTTAAAATCAACTCTAAAAAATAAAACAATGCTTTCTAGGAGAGTCCATAATTTATGATCACACATAAAGGAAATAACTGTGTATAAATATAATTGACCTAAATAAATCCAGTCGCTAATCTGACAGAGGATTGTGGGGACTCTATTAATTTGTGACCCCAATAATCTCAGCAGCAGTGTTATGTTGGAACATTGAGCTTCCCCTCAAATTCCAGGTACAACACTACAAATAAAGACTCTAACCAGAGCCTGGTGTTCAGGGGAGCCCTGGCGTCCCACGAGTGGGTGGCAGATCCCCCCCAGCCTGTTGGGCAGACAAGACCCTCGGACACAACAGACCTTCTGGTTCCTCTGATGCACTTAAAAGTCAACACCATCATTTACTGTGTTTGCCATGACAAAAAGAAAGCAAGGCTGCAAAACAGAGAGCTTTTAAAAATTGACATTCCTACAAGACAAAGAAAACATGCTTTTACACAGCTGTCAGCTCTCGTCACTGTAATGCAAATTTCCTTGTCAACAAAAATATAGCCCAAGAACTTGCTATGACAGCATATATGTAAAATGCAATTCAGACAGTTGTTCCTGAAAGAGGCTTAGACGAAAACAAGGATATTCAGAGAAGTCTACCTGGTAAGTGGACAGAGGGGAGTTCACACGTCGTATTTACTGTCTGCGTGTCACCTGGAGAAGGGAGAGGAGGCTCACGTGGGAACCCGTAAGACGGCAAAGGAGGAGGCAGGGAGGCTGAGCACACCCGACACGCTGACAGCGTGCAGGAAGAAAGAGCACGTGCTAAACACCAGCGAAAACGTTCACTGCCTTTGGGAAAATCTCCTAACGTGTATTTCTTGTATGCTGTATCACAGCAGATCATAAATTACCAAATGAGGAGAATGGAAACTAAACATTACTGAGTCCTCACTATGTGCTAGAGGGTGTGCTGAGAAGACAAAAAAAAAAATTAAACTGTTCACTGATGTTGTAAAGAGTAAATCTCCTCAAAGCATTTTTATTCACTTTCCTAATAAAAGAGGAAAATATTCACTTTAGTGAAAACTAAAGCAGGTTTAAAAATCTTCTCTGTCTCTCAAGTTTAAAATCACTTGTTAAGGTTTTAGCCTGTTAAAGTCTTAAGTGATTTTAAACTTCAGAGACAGAGTAGATTTTTAAACCTGCTCTACTTTTCACAAATGTGAATATTTCTTCTTTTTTTAGGAAAGTGAATAAAAATGCTATGAGATTTACTCTTTACAACATCGGTGAATGGTTTAACTAATTTTTTTTTTTTTTTTGTCTTCATGATCTTCTGGGTCCTGAAAGAAGTGGATCTCACAGCAAACACTATTGGAATATCAACCCCAAAATAGTGATGCTCAGTGGAAAGCATCATGGGCTTTAACAAACTTGGGTTTAACCTCAAATTCCTCTCTCAACAGTTACTTAACCTTAGTTAGAGCTTCTGTTTCCTCATATGATGAAAGAGAGTTGTAATGTTTACACATCAAGTTACTTCTACTACTACTAATAATAATAGTGACAGCTAATGCTCATGGAGTGCTTACTGTTTGCCAGGCAACTTTCTGAGCATTACTCTTTGGGCTCATTTATTCATTACCATGTGCACACACCTGCCCCCACTTCAGTCCACGTTGCAGACGCTGAGAGAGCACCATAACCACGAAGTCACAAAAATGACAAAGGTCCACAGCTCTGGGAAGAGGCACTTGTCAGTGGACACAAAGGCATGGCTCTCTAATTCCTTTCTCTCTTCCAAATTTCCTGAAATCTGTAAAAATATTTAGAAGGTTAACCTATCGTAGGCTTTTATTAATACCATTTTATTTAAAGATGATAAACTCGTATATCGCTTTCACAGTGGACTTCTTTTGAAGTAAATCATATTTGATATAAACAAAAAGATATTTTTAGAGAAAAATACAAAATATTGAACATTACATGAAAACAGGTACATAGTTTGGCCAATAAGGAGATAACCCACATAGGAATATNGAGGGTTGCGATCCGTTGCCGGACATGAAAAAAGACAAAAAAGGAAAAAAAAAAAAAGAATACAAATCTAGCTGAGTACTCATTTATCGTAAGATAGGGATCTTCTAAGTTCCTGAACTTACATATTTGTAAGAGAGATTGTTCCCCAATATTTTTGCTAAGTAACAATAATATTTCCCTTATTGAGATGAGTTAATAAAGTTTATTAAAAATACATTAGTCGCGGCAGAAAAATGGAATGTCACAGGCACATGTTTTGGCAAAAGTCGTCACGGAGCATTATAATAATAAGACTCGACACTTACCATCACAGCCTCTTAATCTCCCAAACATTTCACACACATCAAGAAATGGTTGTCATTGGCAAGGAGTTTAATATGCAGAATGCCCCAGAGGTCCCTTTAATCTCCCACGTTGCTCACATTGATGTGGAACTTCTTGATGAGATTTTTCAACACCAGAAAGTGACAAACGCATAATGGGACTGTCCAACCTCCTACCATTTTCCCAAGGATCCCAAGACACTGGGTCTCTCCTCCCCAGAGTTTCTCCCATGTGGCTTCCACTTGGGCTGAGCTGAGTTCTGTTGTCTCAACCTGAGGAGTAAATAAACACAATTACTGGGAAAATTCAAGAGCTGAAACTAATAACACGAGGGTGATTATCGTTAAGAAATTTGCCATTG
>NW_007736246.1:0-3550 GCF_000696425.1 Galeopterus variegatus | reverse complement strand
GGACCACGTAGTGACAGAGGGGAATTAGATCAGCAGGAATCCAAAAGGTAAGTCTTTGCAGGTTCATGAGTTATTTCATCTTCTAAATGAAGAATTCTGAGTACAGTCTGGTTCCTGACAAGGGGTCAGATAGAGGAGACTGCTGGGTTGTATCTAAGGGAGTGAGAAATTGAGAGAGAGAGTCCAGACACTCAGAAGGGAGTTTGCTGTAACTCCTGATCTTCATACATTTGCAACCTGGTATTTGGCTGTTCTCCAGTCATTTAATCTGGCATTCGATCACAAAGAATAGTTCTATTGAGTCTGTAAAGTCAATACTTCTTAAACTCCTTAATTCAGGCAAGGCTCCAGCAGAAAGTATTCTGTTTGTTTAATGCTTTCAAAGTCCATTCAGTTAAATCAGATTTACAAGGTTAGGTTATTCCCAAGCCACTTCAGAGGACTCTCTTATCTCAGATTCTCTCTTTGCTGAGGAAATATTCCTGTCAACCTCAGCAGCGCTTTCTTAAAGGAATACACAATAAATTTGGTCAAATGCTTATGTGGTCTGACCTCTGAAGGGTTATCACTACAGCATCGACATCATTAGGCCACCCAGGTGCCAGGCCACAAACTGTGTATTATAATCCTTTGCAGAACCAAGAAATGAAAGAAAAGTTCATTTTAGGATACTTCCCATCCTAAAAACAGAAATTAGGACATACACTCTCGTTTCCAGTTTATAGCTGGGCCCATCAGCTAGGCTGTCAGGACTGCAGGTCCTGAAGCTCTGTCCCCGACTGCAAGTGCTGGCTACCTGGCCCTGTCTCAGCAGTTAACCAAGACCCACATCTGCTCACTCTGGGGCACAGAGGACAGCTTTTTGATTCAATTAAGCATCCACTTGAAGAGAGAAGGTAAACATGCAGTCCCGCTCGGGACTCTGCTGAAGGGAGGAATATCTATCATGTTCTCGGTTCTAAAAATGTTCGAAACAACCTCTATCAGACAGAAGCTAATTTTATAGCTGTTTCTCTCTTTCTCTCTCTCTCTCTCTCTGTATATATATTGTGTGTAATTCATCATCATGGTGATGTATATTTTTAAAAATGTACATACATATATCATAAAATATATCTATCTGTAAGTATAGATAGATATATACAAAAATGTGTATCTGTTTTATAAAAAAAAATATATATATCATTATCACCTAGAGTGTCTGTTCATCTGAAAATCTGTTTCTAGGATTAATCTACTCAAGTTACTTAAGTTTCCTGCTTTTCATATTTTTTACATAAGGATTTTTTTTCTGAATAACCCAATCAATGCAAAGTTACAAAAATAAATCTAAGTGGATTTAATCCATGTTTTATTCTAGAATCAAACATACATTGATATTCAGTTTTCAGTCTCCCCTTTCTTTGCCCCATCTGCTCCCTAACACACACACACACAGGCACAATGCACACATACACACAGGCATACACACAAGCACACATGTGCACACACAGGCACACACATGCATATGTGTGCACACACTGGTACACACAAAGACACACCAGCACACAAATACACACAGGCATGCACAGGCACACACATGCACACACATGCATACGTGTGCACACACTGGTACACACAAAGACACACCAGCACACAAATACACACAGGCATGCACAGGCACACACATGCACACACATGCATACGTGTGCACACACTGGTACACACAAAGACACACCAGCACACAAATACACACAGGCATGCACAGGCACACACATGCACACACATGCATACGTGTGCACACACTGGTACACACAAAGACACACCAGCACACAAATACACACAGGCATGCACAGGCACACACATGCACACACATGCACATGTGTGCACACACTGGTACACACACACAGGCACACAAATACGTACCCAGGCACACACATGCATACACATGCACATACTTGCACACATTGGTACACACAGGCACACACATGCTCACACAGCAAATGCATACTACTCCCACCCTCCGACTCCCTCCAACCAATATCGCATTAATGACATAAGTCATACTAAAATATTTTACCTTTTTAAAATTTTCTAATTGTTCATGATTTAAAATGAATATTTTGTTCTAGCAGAAGGTACTTCTTACTATTAGAGATAAGCCTGTTCATATTTCTGTTTTCTTTAGTTTCATTTTGTTTTGGTTTTTATAAAACGCCACTATTTAAAACTCCTTGACAACTGATTTGCCCTATTTCAGGAGATTTTCACCAGCCAGAAGAAAAATACCTCGTGTAAGCTTTCTTAGTCCAAAGAAAACGTGAAGATCACCAGCTCTGGGCACTTGAGTGGAAAAAGCAAACCAAAAACTATTTGTTTTTGTGCAGGGGGTGGCGGGGGAAGGGGGAGAGCTAATGGAATACTCAAATGGATAATAAAAAGCAAGCATTAAGTCTGGAAAACTCTAGCAATTGGTGGTGTAAAGTAAATGATGAAGTTGCTTTGACTTTAAGCAGGACTGAGACTTGCCTGTGCTTGTAGGAGAGACCACCCAGGAAAAGCCAGACATGGGGGCATGGGGAGCAGCCCAAGGAGCTGGGGACAGAAAACGCCCGCACGGGGGCTGCCTTAAGGTCCCTCTGAGCTTTTAAAGACTGAGACCCAGGCTTGCGAGTCTGCTTTGTCTATGATACACCCTCGTTTCACCCTGAGTAACTTCCTGCCTGGGTGTAAGAGAAGTCACGGCTCTTTAGTTTTTCCCACTGTGATTATTCCCATGCCCAGCCGGAGCTTACAAGGTCTGGGACGCTGCTTGAACAAAACAGGGAAGTCCCATCTGACTTTTCAAAGAAAGAGGACCATGTGATTATTATTTATTGACCACAATATGTTAATCATTATTAATATTTATTTACAACTACTAATTCATTATTACAACTAATTATGTGTTATTAAATAGAATATCGATAATATGCTGATATATGTTCTACATTAATGTTATATATTAATATATTCTATTATTATATGATTAATAATTATATATTAATATAGTATATACTATATCATGTGGTATATGTATTCATTTTCTATATACTAATAATACACAATATTATTTATATTATATAAGTTAATGTATAATATCATTTTAACATATATTGTAATTAATTATAAGTAACTTAATTATTAATTATTTGTTGTGATTATTAATCTTAATAATCCTATTTATTATAGGTATGTCCCTATTTAAGAAGCCTTGATAAAGATTTGTTAAAGAGACAAGCTTGAATTTCTCTAACTTATAAATGAAATGATTCATACAGCTTTTTTCAAAAGCAGTCTCTCTTCCTGTTTTGCTTTCCTTACAGATCCTTGGCGTCAGGGCTGGCCAGTTAGCTCATTTGGTGAGCTGCTGGGTACGGCTGCCGGGGTTACTGCATTACCAGTTCGGAATTCCAGGGAGCACGAATGAAAATGTGTCTTCTGTTCTCAGCTTGACATCTCTTTTTTCCCAACAAAACCAATGCCTATTATTATTCCTAAACAAAAGTCATTGTTGATAAGAAATTCTCTT
>NW_007736245.1:74922-75632 GCF_000696425.1 Galeopterus variegatus | reverse complement strand
CGGCGGGAGCGCCGCCGCACTCCCAAGCGGCGCACTGTAGCAGTGTGCCACCGGGCCGGCCGGAATTGTATTCTTCTTTACACAGAACTAGATAACAACTTTGACCTAGATAATAATTCATGATGTTAAATTCTCTCTGCTTAAATAAATGGCATGATTAGATGGTGACTGACACAGGCTGGAGTCTGAAAATATTTCAGCCACCTGTTCCCTCCTCTGTGAGGCTTCACATGGTGGCCATGCCCCTGTTAAGATGCCCTGATTGGAGACCACATGCTTACACCTGGACTCCCCTGTCAAGCCCTGCGTCACTCTTCCTGTGATGTTCTCATGCTCTTCTCCTTAGTCAACTCAGGCTGCTGTAACAAAATATCATAGACTGGGTGACTTCAACAATGGGCATTTATTTCTNTTTTTTCAATATTTGCAAAAATCAGCTGATTGCTCTCCCCATCCTCATAGACCCCGGTGACAGCCAAGCAACACTCCTTCTAAAGGGTCTGAGTTTCATGACAAAGCACTCCTCTTCTGAGTTTCCAAGTTTCAGAAACTTCCAATCTCTTCCCTTTGCTGCTCCAACCCTGAAAGAGGTGCTACTTCTGCAGTTGTGACACCTTGAAGCCTTAGAATTGTATTCTTTTTTTGTGTGTGTCTTTTTTCATGTCCGGCAACGGATTGCAACCCTCAGTGTCGTGCCCGTACCGGACCGG
>NW_007736245.1:71775-73024 GCF_000696425.1 Galeopterus variegatus | reverse complement strand
TCCCTGCGGTTCAGTGACTCTAGGCTGTTTTCCTATTTCATTCCATCACCCCAGCCACACTTGTCAGCAGTAAGTCAGTGATATCCAGGAACAGCCCACAGGCATACAATAGCAGACACCCCAGAACTCCAGGGGTGTTTAGAAGGGGATCATAGAACACCCCCTCCTGCTTTGCCCAGAAGTGCCTGACAGTTTTCCTTTTGTAAAAAGTCATCAGTTGACTTGAGCAAGAAAATAAAGAGGACAAATCAGAGAAAGGCGGAGGCAGGGGGCTATTTCGAGCAGTACAATCTTCTGCTCTTGGCACCAGGACCTAGACCTTGGTCAGCCTTCAAGAAGACCTATCAAATCTCATACTTCAGAGCCACCAATTCCCTAGAGGTCTCACGAAGGTCAACTACTAGCTTTTAAGCAAAGCTTGGTGTCTCAAAGCTCCCCGAGGTCTTGACCCTCCCAGAAAGCAGAATTGAGGTTCACTTCCCTGTCCAGGACCCACCAATATCTCTACTGCCCTCACTTGCTTTTCATCACCCCAATCCCTTCCACTTCTCAATAGCTCAGAATTGCCTCTATTTTCCTTAAGGCTGGAATTTTTGGGAAAAGACCAAGCAAACTCTTTGGCTTTCTGCCTGCCTTTCCTGAATCAGAAGACCTAACTGTTGAAGAACAAAGGAGGAACACTCGAAAAACCTAACTTCAACCAGACTTAATAGTTGAATAATAAAATGTCAAGTTGTAACCTTTAATTAATCCCAGAAACAAATTAGTTGCTAGCTTAGCGAGTCAGTTTATGTCTATTAATAGCTAACATTTTTAATTGCTTGCCACATACTAGGCACTACACTAAGTGCCAACTACCCAACTACCAACTACTACCAAGAGGTAAGAACTATTTACACCCATTTTACAGATGAGCATATGGAGGCACTTAGTTTAACTTGCCTAAGGTCACACAGTAAAGGTAGAGACAGAATTGAACATATCCAGTTGAGTTTACAGCTTCTTCACTTAACCATTGTGCAGTACTGACTCCTGTGGTCTAAGCCTCTTAACCCTTGCTGCTAAGACTTTTCTATAACCTGAAAGCTGTGATGAAGAATCTTGAGAATCTCTCTGTTTCCCACCCTCCTTTCCTATACATGTTTCTACTCGTGATTGCACACAGCTTATTTGATTTTGAAGTTCAACCTTCAATTCAGAAAACAAGGAATGTGCCTTCTACTTGATGCCCCCTTCTAATCTCTTCTGA
>NW_007736245.1:66879-70714 GCF_000696425.1 Galeopterus variegatus | reverse complement strand
CTCAGAGGTCCCTTTTTACTGGAGAGAGTTAATTAACATCGCAGCCACTAATCACTTACCCATGCTTCGTCTTGATTACAAAGAATATGTGCACATTCCTACTCTCCTAAAAGTCTAAAAGTGTACCCCTATTGTAGCAGGTTTTAATTAATGAGAGTAACAATAATATTAATACTATTTAATATCAGTTGAGTGCTTACTAAGGGCCAGCTACGCTGCTAAGTGTTTTTATTTGATCCTCACAAGGACTTTCATTTGAAGCAGACACTATTATTTTTCTCCCCATCTTGACCATGAAAAGTCCAAAGGGAAGGTCAGGGTGAAAGTGAAAGAGCTGAGACCTGAAACCAGGAATGTGCAACCCCAGGGCCTGTGGACTGAGCCTCAATGCCACCATAGCCATCATGTCTTAGGCAATAGGGATCATAAATCATTTCCTTTTCTATTGTACCAGGACACTCCTTTACTCAACCAGCAGAACTCAAAGTCATGAAACCTAAGAAACTGAAAAAAGTGACAACCGTAAACTGAAGCTACAGACCATTTGACTGTACTAAGGAGACCTTCCCAATACCCTTGAGTTGGGGAAAATGGCAACTAAGCCCAAAGCAAGCAGCGTTAATCCTCCCAGCTGGTGTCCTTCTGACTCAGACCTAGGCAAGACAGGTGGTGGGGTCCCTCAGTGGCCAACTACAAACCAGGCTGGGATGCAAATTGTCACCTCTTCTAGGTAGGACTGGTCCTTCACTGTATGGATCCTTCAGGATAAATGCTCAGGTGGGGTGGGAGGAGGGAGTTGGACAGGGAAGCTGGAGTCAGAGGACTCAAGCTGACGCTGACATTGACTAGCATACTCGGCCACTCTCTCCTCTGCCTTGCCCTGTGCCCCCATCATTCTGTCCTTGTAGTCATGACTTCACAAGCCATTTCCTCTCCCTAGAATATTCATTCATGTCCATCAGACACCCCTCCCAAACTCTGAGACCCTGTTATTGTCAGCTTTAAAGCTTTTTCTTTCATGGAAGCCTTTCCTGACCCCCAGATGAGGTCAATACCTAAGCTTCCCTGTGCCAAGGAATCCTCTTCTCCTTCAACTGTGTGTCACAACCATGACTATTTATTTGTGTAATTGTTGATTAAATATCTGTTGTAAGTGCTTGATTATAAATTCTATGTCTGATCCTACCTGTAGCCTAGTACAGTGCCTGGCACCTAATGGACACTCATAAATGATGATTGTATTAGTTTCCTAGGGCTGTCCTAACAATGTACCAAAATCTGAGTAGCTTAAAACAACAGAAATTTATTGTCTCACATTTTGAGGGCTAGAAGTCTGAGATCAAGGTGTGACAGCATCATGCTCCTTCTGGTGGCTCGAGGGGAGAGTCTTTTCTTGCCTCTTGTAGCTTCTGGCAATCCTTGGCTTTCCTTAGCTTGTAGATACATCTCTCTAGCCACATGGCAGTCTTCTCCCTTTGTGTCTTCACCTTCCCTCCGTGTGTGTCTGTCTCTGTGCCCAAATTCCCCCTTTGTAAAGGGATACCAGTCGTATCAGATTAGGACCCACCCTAATGACCTTACTTTAACTTCATTACCTCTGTAAAGACTCTATTTCCGAATAATGTCATATCTACGAGTACTGGGAGTTAGGACTTCAACAGATCTTTTTTGGGGACACAAAATAACACAAAAGAGTGACTAAATGAATAAATAAACTTGCTTAGAACATATCTCTTAACCTTTCTATGCTTTGATTTTTCTCATTTGCAACATAATAATACCTGCTTCAATCCCACACATATTTTGAGATGAAAGAAGTTAACGGAAATAGAATATAGCATTCCTCTGCCCAGCAGTAAATTTGATTTAACTGGCCAACATATTTGGGGATATTTTAAGTGTAATTAGACCAAATTATAGCTGAAAACAGAGTAACGTTTAAATATTTGGATAGCAGAAGTTGCATAATATACAGAGTTGAGAATTTCTACACCCCAGATCAGGCACGTGGTATAACAAGTGTAGGTACTGTGGGGTAGTGGAAGTGACTCTCAAAGGTGCAGGGGTTAATCAGCAGAAGTTGCATAATATACAGAGTTGAGAATTTCTACACCCCAGATCAGGCACGTGGTATGACAAGTGTAGGTACTGTGGGGTAGTGGAAGTGACTCTCAAAGGTGCAGGGGTTAATCGCAGGGGCTTTAATCCTGAATCGGTGGTTCACTTTAGCTATGGGAATTTGGACTCTCTTAGTCTTAGTTTCCTTATCTGCAAAATGGGTTAATAACCCTTTAATCATCCCTACCTAAGGTTACAGGGAGACTGAATGAGGTCATTTTTATATGTGCTTAACACAGTATCTAGTACATAATAACCATTCACTAAATGGTAGACTATGAAAAATACACACATGGTATATATTTGGACTGTGCTGAAAATTCAGGCCACATGATTACCATAATTGTGTAGCAAAACGGACAAAATAAAGGACACCCTGTAGTGAAGCATGCTTGGAACAGGCCTCTTTAGTCCTCAGCAGCCTCTTAGCTAAGCCAGGGGAGAACCAAGGAAAACCACCCTTGGTTCTGTTTCTTGTCTGTTTGCTATCAGCAGACTTTCATGGAAGGCTGTGAAACTGGTGAAGCTACAAAACCACATCAGTGGTGAATGTCCTGAGTCTCTTGGGACAGATGTAAATGGATTAATGCGTTTGAGGCACTGGGCTTCTTTCCCCAAAAGGACAGGGACAGGAAGATGAAGGCAGCCCTGCTGGGTGTTTCTAGCGGGATCTGGGATCGCTCTTTGCCATCAGGGAGAGTAACCTAAGGTGTTGCCTGAGACATTAGGAATGTTAAGACGCTTCAGTGATGAAGGGCATTCTGTGCACAGAGCTCCAGCTGCCCCAAGAGCAGGATGACAGCCAGTGGGCTGAGTATGTTAGTGCGGAAAGGGCTGGAAATTTATCACCTCAAGGCATTGGGCTTCCATTTTTCAAACAAAGTTGATGTGGCATTTTGAAGTCCACCAAGTCTTGATTCAAATTTTGCCTGTGCCACACCCCAGCCGTATGACCATGGGAAATTACTTGATCTTGGAGTCTCAGTTATTTCAACTGAGAAGTGGGGATGATTCCCATTTCCTAAGGCAGTTGAGAAGACTTAATGAGATGTGGTGCAAAATGCCCAGCATAGAGCCTGGAACAGAGTAGACAGCTGATAAGAGAGAGTCGGTGTCACTGCACATAGAGGTGGAATTGAGCACAGAGAGGGACTGTACCCAGAACCCAGACCTCGGTTCCTGCAGCCAGGACTCATATCCTGGCTCAGTTACTTACCTGACACAGGATCATTAATCTCCCTTGATATAAATATTCACACTGATACAAACATTTCCTTATATTTATCTCATTTGGTATAAATATTTACATTGATTGTAAAGTGCTGCCCCAGACCTCACTGGGGGTATCATATATAGTATATAAATTGCATTGCCTTCCTAAAAACTTAAAGCTTCTGAATTCTGAAGTCTGTCTGGTCTCAAAGGTCCTGGATCAGGGACTGTAGACCTGTATGTAGAACCCACTCCATGGGGAGGGGTGAGCTGACAGAATGGTCTGTATAAGACAGTGCCCACAGCACATCGGAAAGGCTCAGGGAGTGGTAGCCGGGGCAACAGAGCACCGACTCAGCAGCAAACCACAAGGGTCCAAATCCCATTTCACTTACTTGCGGCATGACCTTGAGTGAGCTACANACCCATTATTATATATCACTGGGCTGAGCTCAAAATTTTCTACTTTCTGGGCCGGCCCGGTGGCGCACTGCTACAGTGCGTG
>NW_007736245.1:53656-66299 GCF_000696425.1 Galeopterus variegatus | reverse complement strand
GTGTCTTCACCTTCCCTCCGTGTGTGTCTGTCTCTGTGCCCAAATTCCCCCTTTGTAAAGGGATACCAGTCGTATCAGATTAGGACCCACCCTAATGACCTTACTTTAACTTCATTACCTCTGTAAAGACTCTATTTCCGAATAATGTCATATCTACGAGTACTGGGAGTTAGGACTTCAACAGATCTTTTTTGGGGACACAAAATAACACAAAAGAGTGACTAAATGAATAAATAAACTTGCTTAGAACATATCTCTTAACCTTTCTATGCTTTGATTTTTCTCATTTGCAACATAATAATACCTGCTTCAATCCCACACATATTTTGAGATGAAAGAAGTTAACGGAAATAGAATATAGCATTCCTCTGCCCAGCAGTAAATTTGATTTAACTGGCCAACATATTTGGGGATATTTTAAGTGTAATTAGACCAAATTATAGCTGAAAACAGAGTAACGTTTAAATATTTGGATAGCAGAAGTTGCATAATATACAGAGTTGAGAATTTCTACACCCCAGATCAGGCACGTGGTATGACAAGTGTAGGTACTGTGGGGTAGTGGAAGTGACTCTCAAAGGTGCAGGGGTTAATAGCAGGGGCTTTAATCCTGAATCGGTGGTTCACTTTAGCTATGGGAATTTGGACTCTCTTAGTCTTAGTTTCCTTATCTGCAAAATGGGTTAATAACCCTTTAATCATCCCTACCTAAGGTTACAGGGAGACTGAATGAGGTCATTTTTATATGTGCTTAACACAGTATCTAGTACATAATAACCATTCACTAAATGGTAGACTATGAAAAATACACACATGGTATATATTTGGACTGTGCTGAAAATTCAGGCCACATGATTACCATAATTGTGTAGCAAAACGGACAAAATAAAGGACACCCTGTAGTGAAGCATGCTTGGAACAGGCCTCTTTAGTCCTCAGCAGCCTCTTAGCTAAGCCAGGGGAGAACCAAGGAAAACCACCCTTGGTTCTGTTTCTTGTCTGTTTGCTATCAGCAGACTTTCATGGAAGGCTGTGAAACTGGTGAAGCTACAAAACCACATCAGTGGTGAATGTCCTGAGTCTCTTGGGACAGATGTAAATGGATTAATGCGTTTGAGGCACTGGGCTTCTTTCCCCAAAAGGACAGGGACAGGAAGATGAAGGCAGCCCTGCTGGGTGTTTCTAGCGGGATCTGGGATCGCTCTTTGCCATCAGGGAGAGTAACCTAAGGTGTTGCCTGAGACATTAGGAATGTTAAGACGCTTCAGTGATGAAGGGCATTCTGTGCACAGAGCTCCAGCTGCCCCAAGAGCAGGATGACAGCCAGTGGGCTGAGTATGTTAGTGCGGAAAGGGCTGGAAATTTATCACCTCAAGGCATTGGGCTTCCATTTTTCAAACAAAGTTGATGTGGCATTTTGAAGTCCACCAAGTCTTGATTCAAATTTTGCCTGTGCCACACCCCAGCCGTATGACCATGGGAAATTACTTGATCTTGGAGTCTCAGTTATTTCAACTGAGAAGTGGGGATGATTCCCATTTCCTAAGGCAGTTGAGAAGACTTAATGAGATGTGGTGCAAAATGCCCAGCATAGAGCCTGGAACAGAGTAGACAGCTGATAAGAGAGAGTCGGTGTCACTGCACATAGAGGTGGAATTGAGCACAGAGAGGGACTGTACCCAGAACCCAGACCTCGGTTCCTGCAGCCAGGACTCATATCCTGGCTCAGTTACTTACCTGACACAGGATCATTAATCTCCCTTGATATAAATATTCACACTGATACAAACATTTCCTTATATTTATCTCATTTGGTATAAATATTTACATTGATTGTAAAGTGCTGCCCCAGACCTCACTGGGGGTATCATATATAGTATATAAATTGCATTGCCTTCCTAAAAACTTAAAGCTTCTGAATTCTGAAGTCTGTCTGGTCTCAAAGGTCCTGGATCAGGGACTGTAGACCTGTATGTAGAACCCACTCCATGGGGAGGGGTGAGCTGACAGAATGGTCTGTATAAGACAGTGCCCACAGCACATCGGAAAGGCTCAGGGAGTGGTAGCCGGGGCAACAGAGCACCGACTCAGCAGCAAACCACAAGGGTCCAAATCCCATTTCACTTACTTGCGGCATGACCTTGAGTGAGCTACATGACCTTTCTCAGTTTCCCCATTGTGAAAAGAGGATGACGACCATGATCCCACCGCAGTTGTTGTGAGAACTAAATCAGCTAATATGTGTAAAGCACTTGGGAAATTACCTGGTACATAAGAAATACTAATAAGTGCCAGCTATTATTATAATTATTGCATTTTATGTGTATATAAAAATGTCTCTTTTGTAAGGGGCATAACATCCCAGCAAAACTCAGAAAATAAGGCAGGCCAGTTTGTACTAGTATTCCAAGAATTTTTCAGAAAATAGAAAGGTTACCCAGTATATTAATCTAAGCTGATCTTTTGTGCCTTCTTTAATCAGATTAAAGTACTTTTCATTAAAATAGTTTTATCTGCACATAATGCTGCTGATGGATTTTTCCCCATAAATTCTGCTAAGACAAAAACAAAAAAAAATTGTTATTTCTTGCTTGTAGCCACACAAGTTATTTCAGATGAAGAAGTGGAGAAGGGGTGATGGAAGGAACACCCACTGAGGAAGCTATGCCGGGTATTGCTGTGGAAATTAAAAACAGCCCCTTTCTGTTTGCACCCTCTTCTGCTCTTGTGGGGTGGCCATGGAGGTGTGTCTCCCAGATCTCCAGGAGAACCTGTTGCAGGGAACATGGTCAGTGGATGGCTCCAGCTGCCCCTGGAGCACCTGCCACATTTACTCTAAGACTATACTTCCTCCATATTGTTGACAGCCAGTGACTAAGCACAGCATGGGGCCTAATGTCAGCCCATTCCTGCCCCGTGTGGGGATCCTCTACTGGGCAACTATTGCATGAAGACTCCCCATCAGGTTGGCCAAGATGTTCTTAGAAATGACTGCTGCCTAAGGCTTGTCCTACCCAATCCTTCCTTCCTTCTCCTCTGTACAGATGTCTGATCTACACTGGAACCTAAAGACTCTCCCTGCCTCGTTGTGCCTTCTCCCCCTTTATCATCCAGAGACAATCCTCCTAATAAATGTCTCGCACATCCATTCCCATCAGATCCCATCCTGGTGCTTGCTCCTTGAAAGACCCTAATTGACACACCCTGTGTTCATTTCCTGATCTCCCTTCCTTTGAGTGTGCTGGGAGTTATTTAAGTTCTGCCTCCGAGATGTTTTTGCAGGAGATTTGGAAAGGAGAAGAAAGGGAAGCATCAAGCTCTCTGTGGTGGCAGAAGCTGACAATTGGGCTCCAGAAGATGTGTGTTTCCACCCGATTCCACATTCCACTGTCTCATTGCCAGCTTCATAGATTTGGGCTGCCGTGATATTAGTAGCACTTTTCTGACATTTCCTGAATTCTGGGCAGCAGCAGCCGGGACTCCCAGGTCAGAGCTGCTGTGGCAGGATTTTGAAGCCCAGTCCCAGCTCCTGAGCTCCTGTTCTTCCAGCCTTGCCGATAATCTCATAAGCACTCATTTCCCTGAATTGAATTCCTTTCTGCTTAACACGCCTGAGGTGATTTCTGTTTCTTGCACTGAATGCTGGCTGATATAGCATGCAGTTCAGGCCTTCAAGCAAGTCCCAGGTTCCCCAAATTCCTACAAGCAGGAGCAGGCTGTAAAATCTGTTCCACTACCAGGGAGATCTTACTCCTCAGTGCCTGCTCCAGACATGGCTCCAGAGAACAATGGTTGATCAGGAAGGACTTTCCAAGGGTAGGGTCAGAGGACGTAGAGGAAAGTGGATAGGAGATTTTCTCCAAAAGAGCAGAGCCAGCATCTAACCAAGGAGCTCATTCCCTTGCCCCGGCAAGGGGTCTTCACAATATCTGCCCTGCAAGATTCCTTGATTCTGGACCAGTGACCAAAACCAAGCTATGTGCTCCCCAATCTCCTCTGCTCTATTGGAGAGTATTTATTGCAGTTGCTCCTGCTGCACTATTGCATATTGAGTGCATGTGGGGGGCAAGGGGGTGTGCAAATAAATCTTTTTTTTAATAGGTTACTGAACCATGAAGAGACAACGTCAGACCTGAGGTTCTTCACTTTGAGTTTAATTCAAAAACAGCGTGGTGTGTTGGGTTGTTTCTCTTAAGAAACAGTGCTCTATGTGTGGGAAAAAGAGCATATATGAACATTTGGTGGCCAGATGGGTGGACTGTTCTGGAGACTGATTGATTATGCATAAAAATCCATCCCCCCTCTCCTTCTTCTTGTGTGTTTCAATCAGGGTCCAATGAGGAAAACACAAACCACACCAGGTGATTCAAAGAAGGGAATTAACACAGGGAATTGGTTTCACCTGGGATGGAAGAGCTGAGAAGGCAAACAGGAGATGAGGTAACCCCAAAATTAGCAGCATCAGGAAACTGCCCTTACCTCTGGGGTTAAAGGGACCAAGGGAGAAGGTGATATTACCAAGCCAGACCACAGTGGTCATGTCTAGGGAGGGACAGGGACTGTCTGGCAGGAGGCAGAGCCATGGAGGAAACACAGCTAAAGCAGAAAAGGGAAAACCACATTTGCTTTCTCTTCTTCTCCTGCCCTCCAGCCTTCCACCAATGCATCTCATTGGCCAACCCTACCCCAACCTGGGAAGCCAGGAACCCTGGAAAATGGGGTTCCCTGTGATACACATCAGGGTGCAAGCCAGGCACTCTGGGCACAGGGTAGGCTGCCCAGCTTCCCTTGCAAACTAGCTGTGCCATGTAAGTTCTCTCCTTTGGGATTCGAGCAGAACTGATGTGTAACCTTTCAAAGCCCAGGCCTGCCTCTTCCACATGATCTTTCTCCTACTCACTGGCTGCCAGAAGAGTGGATTCAGCATTCACCAGGCAGGCAATGACAATGCATCAGGGAAAAGGGAGCAATTGATGGAAGAAACTGTGTTCTCTGAGTGACTGTGTGGAGCAGAGGTGCCCCACCGGTGTGGACAGCTCGTTTGGAAACAGGTATGAAAGAGAGAAATAAACAAGGTTCTTTAAGCTGCTGCGTGATTGGGTTTCTTGGCTGCCACAGCTTAGGTCTTTATCCTAATAGTATTGTTTTCAGTTTTACATTATCATTCATTTATTCACACATCAATTTTTAACTACTGGGAATAAAAACATAAACAAGGCAAGTTCCTACTCTCAGGGAGATCACTACCTACTAGAGGAGACTGGAAAATATACAGAAAATTATAGCACAAGGTGCTAAATGCTGTATAATGGCAACACCCTGAGGCTGAAGAACTGACATAACTTAAGGATTGTTCATAAAGGTCAGCATTGAGAGGTTGGGACTTGGAGTCCACAATAACAATCACTACTAGTGAATGAAAACCTACCATGTGGTAGTCCCTAGATCAGGGCCCTTAAACAGATAATGTCACTTAACACTCAATACCTCATTTTACAGATGGGAAAACTGAGATTCAGAGTGTTTAAATGATTTATGTAGGCCACAGATTAGTTATTGAGATTTAAACCTGGGTTGGCCTGAGTCTAAAACCAGCATTCTTTCCTCCATAGGAAGCCCTCTCTCTATCCAGCAAGCTCGGATCCTGCGATGCACTTAATAACGCACCCGCTGGAGAGATGCCTGCCTGTCTGACCTACCCTAAACATTTATCCAACTCATCACTCAAGTCCACAAGCAGAAGACGAAGAAAGTGAGGAGATGAGAAGCCACTCTCATTACTTGATTTATTTGCTTTATTGCTGACCAGAATAAGGTATCCACCACCAGCATGACTGGCCTCCTTATTTCATACCAGATTTGTTCTAAATGACTGCAGCTGTTTCCCCAAAAAGCCAGACTTAGAGGACAACGATTTACCACCATGAAGGATATTCAAAAGGAAGACTTTAGGCTCTGGCCATATTTAATATCTGTCTCTGAAATCTTCTAGGTAACAGGAAGAGCAAGGGAACCACTTTTCCACTGGTTCTGAAGAGCCCATTTTTAGCCATCCAAAAAGAGACGTTTGAACTGGCATTAACTCTAGGGACATCTGCTAATGACCAGGAATATCAATGACAACGCCAACACTAATATCACCAAATACTGGTTTAATAATTGAACAAAATTATAGCATCCCATGTGACTCCCGCTTCTAAATTTAAAATGATCAAATGAGACTGACTGATATCAAGAGGGATTTTATCCATGTGTCTCCTTGACATGTACGAGGGAGTCAGAACTGTAGTTAACTGTAGAAAAGGAGCATCATAAGCCTGTGCAAGATCCCAAAGCCATGCTGGGCTTTACATGATGCTCAGTCCCTGCCACTTCTGCAAATTATCATTTTTTAAATAAGAAAGGACATTTTGAAGGCAGCCTGTTTCAAAACAGGAAAAGGTAATATGGTCTCAGAGCAAGAGGGTCATGAATTATGTCATGTGAAACCTGGCCACAATGTGCCCTGAGTTCTTATGGAGAAGTTATTGCGTAACAGTAAATAATAGGTAGATCATAAAATGTGTTCTTTCAGGGAGTTCACGATGCTGCACTCATTCTTTAGTTCACAAGCATCACAAAGATAAGTATGTGAAAGGCACATTGAGACCAGTTTTGCAGGGGTGGGGACTAAGATGTGAAGTGATTCTGCCCAATATGACAGAAAAACACACTTGCAAGTACAGAGCCTAAATCTCCTGGTCAAGCACCTACATTAAAAACTAGCCCATCTATCCTTCTGTATTAAACATTTTTGCTAAAATCCAGTAGTGATCAGAGTAACAAATTCACTTTTTATTTTTTAAATTTTATGAATTGAAATTGATTATACATATATTTGGAGTTCAACACTGAGATATGTTGATCAAATCAATATTACTAGCATATATATTGTTACAAATCATAATTATTCTTTATGCCCCTAGTCGAATCTCTCTTCATCCCCTTCTCCCTCGCCCTCCCCCTCTAATAACCCTAGATTTCTTCTCTCTTTCTGAAAGAATAATAGTTACTCTGTTGGTTTGTTGCCTAGATGATCTGTCCAATGTTGAGAGGTATGATCAGGTCCCCCAATATTATCATAGAGCAGATGCTTCTTACGTCACTCTGGAATGGCTTTGTGGAGAGAGACATCCTTTTCTTTTTTTGTCTCTGCTGGTGACTCTCTTTGTGTCAATGCAGTCCAGTGGCTGGCAGACCATCTAGTGGTGGTTGTGGCAACTAGCCACTTTTGCAGCAGCCATAGTTATTGTAGTGGCTGTGGTGGGCCACCCACATGGAGGTGATGTTTTTGGCATGCTCCTTGGTGCTGGCAGTGTGCCTGCTTGTAGGGAATGTCTGGTCCTTGGCTCCACACCTCAGGTCCCCAGGCAGGCCCCCAGGCACTAGTGCAATGTGCCTGGTTGTGGGAGGGGGGATTCAGTCCCAGATCCATTCCTCATGTCCCCAGGAGGGCCCCAAGGCATTAGAACAGTGTGCCCTTCTGTGGGAGGGGGGTCCAGTCCCCTTCTCCATGCCTCGGGTCCCCGAGTGGGCACCAAGGTGCTGGCGCAGTGTGTCTAGTTGTGGGAGGGGGGTCTGGTCCCCTTCTCCATGCCACAAGTCTCCAGGCAGGCCCTGTGGTGCTGGCATGAGGTGCCTGGCTGTGGAAGGAGGATCTGGTCCCCAGATCCATGCCCCAGTCATCCAGGCAAGGCCCCAAGGTGCTGGTGCAGTGCCTGGTTGTGGGAGGGGGGGTCCTGCATCCTGGCTCCATGCCTCGGGTCCCTGAGCAGGCCCCAAGATGCTCGTGCAGTGTGCCTGGTTGTGGGAGGGGTGTCCAGCCCCCAGCTGCATGCCCCAAGGCACAGGCAGTATGCCTCGATGTGAGAGTGGGGTCTGGTCTATGGCTCCAAGCTTTGGGTTTCCAGGCAAAGCCCCGAGTTGCTGGTCATGTGAGTGGTTGTGGGCAGGGGTCTTGCGCCTGGCTCCATGCCTCATGTTCCCTGGCAGGCCCCAAGGCACTGGTGGCGTTCCTGGGCCGGAACTAATTTTTTGTCCTTTTCTTACTTCTTACACCAGGGAACTTCCTGTAGGAACCAGTACTTGAGCTGTGTGGCTGAGCTAAATTGCTGCTTTGCTGCTGTTTCCCTAGGGAAGGCTTTTTGAGCAGTTCAGGGTTTAATGGTTGACCTTATAAGGTACTTCTGGCTCTCCAGAGACTTGGTGCGCCTGGGTTGTGTAGTAACCCTGATCTGAGCCTGAGTTTTTCATCAAACTGCACCCCATGCTATTCTGCATTCCCATACAGTCTCCTCTGAATGGTCCTGCGCTGACTGGGGGGCAGATCAGCTGTCCTTGCTATGTCCCACTGTTCTCCTGGTGGGCCCATCTCCCCCACTGCCCATGCTCCAAACACTTCCCATGGAACAGGCCCTGCGCCGGTCCCTTGCGTTGACTCACTAGCCTCTGGATGGCTCCCATTTTTCAGCTGTTCTGGCTCCTCGCTCCTGCGTGGGTCCATGGGAACCCTATTAGTGGTCTTGCTGTCCTGGGGTCCACCAAGGTCCTCTTCTCCCCTGCTGCCTCCCAGTTACTCCATCTGAAGGGCACAGCTGTGGTGTCTGCTGGCTCCTGCTCCATGAGCTCAGCAGCTCCAGCATTAAAGTGGCTGTGGCCTGAAAAACTCAGAGCAGATTTTTCTTTCTCGCATCACCATTTCTCCCACCTCCATAACTTCATAGGTTGCTCCACCTCTTCCCCTGAGCTCTGGCGGCCCCAGCTTGGCTGACGTTACATTTTTATAGTTGTAAATTCATTGATTTGTGGGAGAGAGTGATGCTGGGGACTGTCTATTCCGCCATCTTGACCAGAACTCCAGAGTAACAAATTTAATCAAGATCTTATACAAACCTGACTGGATATTGAGCTTCTCAATATACATATAAAACAAACAAAAAGATATGAAATTAGATCTCCCACCCTCTTTCAGGGCAATCCACAAAAATCAGTTCAAGTAAAATCTGTACTTCACCTACTCCCTGGCTTAGACTAGTAGTAGAAATGAATACATCTTGATTACTCTCATTTGCTCCTTCAGGTCCTAAACATAAGCTGAAAACTGAAGATATTTTGATCAATGTGAAACAGTTTAATTTTTTTCTCAGGTCTTGAAAAATGCTGCCTATCCTGGAAGAGAGTTTGGAACAAAGAGATAAGTTGGCCTAACTTTTTTGAAAAATGGGAATACATTGAAGATATGGCTCACCTGAGAGAGTCACCTGGGAGAGTCTATTTGTCACCTCTCTGTGTCACTGGTTGATTAAACAAATGGTCTTCAAGGAAATCCCAAGAATTCCAAGCACCGTTTTGCAATGTCTCATGCTTAGGGTTGTCTGGGGGTGTCTATTACATTGGACAGTCCACATTTCCCAAATGTATGCACTCCAAAAATGAGACGAAAGGGGCATAAAAAGCAATAGATTTAAAAGAATCAAATCAATCTAAAGGATATAGAGGGAAAAAACCAAACCAAAGTACTTTTCCTGCCTCTCACACTCCAACCAATCAATTCTCCAGTGGATGTGGGGAGCAGTCCCCACACACCAAGAAATTCTGCAGTGGACACCAGCTGGGTGTCCTCCAGTTCAATTCAGTTCTGCCACTAACTATCTGGAGATAGCAACAGATCCCCCAGTTGAGGGCTCAGTCCGCAAGACTGCCCCCCATTTCAGATGCCAATCACAAGCCCTAGGTTGTAGCCTGTGCTTCTGACCAACTAGCTATAAGTTAGGGGTTTCCACGACCACCCCCACAGCTTCAATTACTTTTCTTGAGGGGCTCACAGAACTCAGGGAAACACTTTACTTACATTTACCCATTTATTATAAAGAATATCACAAAGGATACAGATGAACAGACAGATGAAGAGATCACAGAACAAGATATGTGGGAAGTGGCATGGAGCGTCCATGCCCTCTTGGGTGCACCACCCTGCAGGCACCTCCACATGTTCAAAGAAGGTCCCCAAAGCCAGTCCTTTTGGGCTTTTATGGAGGCTTCAATATGTAAGCATGATTAATTACATCACTGGTCACTGGTGATCAACTCAACCTTTAGCCCCTCTCCCGTCTTCCTCCCCAGATGTTGGGGACGGGGTTGAAAGTCCCACCCCTCTAATCCTGCCTTGGTCTTTCTGGTGACCAGCCTCCATCCCAAAGTCCAGGGGACCCCAACTTGTAGTCATCCCATTAGCATACAAAACACTCATTGCTCTGGAGATTTCAAGGGTTTTATGAGCTGTAAGTCAGGAAATGGGGACCCAGAGCAAATACATATTCCACAATATCACGGTCAACCCATTATTATATATCACTGGGCTGAGCTCAAAATTTTCTACTTTCTGGGCCGGCCCGGTTGCGCACTGCTACAGTGCACCGCTTGGGAGTGCGGCGGTGCTCCCGCCGAGGGTTCGGATCCCACATACAGACCGGTTCCCGCTCACTGGCTGAGCGAGCTGCGGGCGCAACACCGAGGGTTGCGATCCCGTTGCCGGTCACGAAAAAAAGACAAAAAGGAAAAAAAAAATTTCTACTTTCCCCTGAGTGTCCTTTATGTACACGTCCATATCGCCACCTCACATGCACCCAAAGAAGCCAGAGAGGAGGGAGGAGGCCAGGAGCTGGGCTGCTCCCAGCGGGTGGCACTTTCACTGCCCAGCCTTCTTCCCTTGGGCTGTCCTCCCAGTGCCCTGCTCCAGGGCACGAGTATCCCCATTCCATCCCAGCGTCTCCACCACCTCTGTTTTTCCTCCTCTTACACACTATCACCACCTCTTCGTCTCTTTCTCTTTCTGCCTCTTCAATTCCTGTAACTACCCAGAGTTGGCCATCATGCCCTCTGCATCCGTCCACATGGTGCTCTGGTGAATCTCCTCCACTCTCCAGGTTGCCTTCATATTCCTCCCCTAGATGGCTTCTATCTGTTCACTCCTGCATCTATCTCACCCACAATGGAAAAACTGAGCCAGAGCAGCCCTGGGATTCTGGAGACCTGAGCACAGCGTGTCCACGTTGAAATGTCCTCACTATAACTGGTGGACTCTCCTGGTGGGGATGACCAGGAGGCCAGTGTCTGTGCTGGCCAGTGCACTGTTGAAGCAGCTACTCCTGCTTCTCTCAGGAGGAGACAGTGAGCAGATGTGGACTCCCAGTCCTTCCTCTGATCCTCCATTATTTCTTCAACCTGTTTGCCAGCCTCCAGGAGCTGGGGAGGAGTTGCCATGAGGGCTGAGGAGGGAGGGAGCCCACAGCCCCCATTGCCTCCCATCACTGTCTCAGCACCCATGGCTTCTCCCTTTGCAATGCTACGCTGCCACTCAGGTCCCTTGCCCTTGCTAACCCAATCCCACTTCTTTGCTTAAAGAAGAGAGGGAGCTCTTTTGGTTATACCAAAAGTAGACAGCCAGGCTTGGGGGGCCCACATAAGACGTTTTGCTGAGCCCCATTTTTATTAGTTTGCTGTGGCTCTTAAAATCCTTTTGTGTACAGATACATGGGTCCCTTAGGGATGAGTATTAAGTATCACGTGCCTATTTGAGCATCTTCCTAAATGATGAGGAGACAACTGAGAGAGAAAGGGCCAGAATTTCCAGTGGCTAGATACTCATCATGTCTCTAAGGACCAAATGTTGAAAGAGATGGATCACAGAAAGGGCTGATAAATCTGCACACCAGAAGAGAGAAGTGATGGGTGAGTTTTAACAGGGTTAAGTGTGAAGCAAATGCTTAAGGACAAAAATGAATCCAAATTAGAAATATAAATGAAGAGCCTTAAGTGTGAAGCAAATGCTTAAGGACAAAAATGAATCCAAATTAGAAATATAAATGAAGAGAGCTGTTGGTGAAATATAAATGAAGAGAGCTGTTGGTGAAAAGTGGGCTCTGTGAAGACTGCTGAGTTGGGACATTAAAGCAGTGTCCTTCTCTGGCCACAAACTGTTCTGAACTCATTAAATATACAGATGCTCCTTGACTTATGATGGGGTTACATCCAGATAAGCCCATTGTAAATTGAAAATATTGTTAAGTTGAAAATGCATTCAATACACCTAACCTACCAAACATCGTAGCTTAGCCTAGCCCACCTTAAACGTGCTCACAACACTCACATTAGCCTACAGTTGGACAAAATCATCTAATACAAGGCGCATTTTACAGTAAAGTGTTGACTATTTCGTGTAATTTATCAAATACGGTACTGACCATGATAAGCAGAATGATCACGTGGGTACTTGACGTATGGCTTCTACTAAATACATATCGCTTTCACACAATGGTAAAGTCAAAAACACTTAAATCAAAGGAACCACTGTAAGTCAGAGATTGTATTAAGTTGCTTATTCTTCACAAAAAAAACCTAGCAAGATTAGTACTCTAATTATTACTCAGTTGAAGAAACGGAGGTAGAGAGAGATTAAGTGATTTGCCCAACATCACACACCTAGTAAATGGCATTCTGGTGTCCAAGTCTGCTTTTTATTTTTCCAACTTTTTATAAAAATGTTCAAACTAGGGCCAGCCCAGTGGCGCACTGGATAGTGCTCCGCTTGGGAGTGCGGCGGCGC
>NW_007736245.1:51469-52879 GCF_000696425.1 Galeopterus variegatus | reverse complement strand
ATCCCGTTACCGGTCAGTAAAAAAGACAAAAAAGGAATAAAAAAAAAAATGTTCAAACTATTTTAAAGGATGGATCAATGAAAGCCTATGTACTCACTATGTACTCACTACCTAGCTTCAATAATTTTGTCAAATTTGCTTTATCTATGTATGTGTACTAGTGTATCTTTTTCTCCAGAAACATTTAAAACTAAGTTTTATGACACCTTACCCCTACACACTGCAGCACACATATTCTTACAATCAGGGCATTCTTCCACACAAGAGAAATATGACATTGTATCTAAGGTATAAGAAAGTCTCTAGTATCATCCAATAGCCTGTCTGTATTCAAGTGTCCCCCACTGCTTTTTAAAAAGTTATGAAGTTTTTTAAAAAAGAAACAGAAATAATAAAAATTCACACATTACATGCATGTTCTTAGCTTTCTTTCTCTCTCTTTTTTTTTTTTTTAAGAACTCTTCCAGCTCATTTTTTCATTACCTCAAATGTTTGAAGAGGCCAGGCCAGTTTTCTGGATTTTATGCATCCGCCCTGAAAAGACTCACACCGATTCTCAAGTGTACAAAATCCGAGTCCAACCAGAGTTGAGAACAGAACCACCTCTGCCTCTGCCGAAACACACACACACCCTTCTCACACAGGTGGCCTTCCCACAGCTGCCTGCCATCTATTATACTGTTTGATATACAGACTGTATGTCTATTTTCAGCACCAGCAAGTGAGTTCCTTAATTTGTCTTTATAGACCTAAGTTCTGGCAAAAGACCTGGCACAGAGTACACCCTCAAGGGATGATTTTAAAAANCATGTCTTATTCCTGATCTTAGGGAGAAATATTTCAATATTTCATCATTAAATATGAGATTTGCTATAGGCCTGTTATAGATAACCCTTATCAGATTAAGGAAGTTTCTATTTCCATTTTTCTAAGAGTTTCTATCATGAATGAATGTGACTTATGTCACATATCTTAATGCATTTATTGAGACAATCAGATGGCTTGCCCCCATTTTCCCACTTATTCAGTGAGTTGATCATTTGATTTTCAAATGTTATACCAACCTTGCATTCTTGGAATAATCCCAGTTTAGTTGTAACGTATGAGTATTATCCTTCTTATGTATTACTAGATACTAGTTGCTGATATTTTGTTAAGAACTTTTGTACCTAACTTCATGACAGAAATGGAGTATAATGTTTTTTTTTTCTTGTAATGTCTTTGCCCAATTTTATTATTAAAGCTATTTAACCTCATAAGTTAGGTTAAAAACAGATTGGAAAGTAAACCTTATTCTTCTACTTTTTTTTTTGTCTTTTTTTTTTTTTCGTGACCGGCAAGGATCGCAACCCTCGGTGTTGCCCCCGCACCTTGCTCAGCCAGTGAGCGGGAACCGGTCTTTATGTGGGA
>NW_007736245.1:42746-50841 GCF_000696425.1 Galeopterus variegatus | reverse complement strand
TGAAAAGACTCACACCGCTTCTCAAGTGTACAAAATCCGAGTCCAACCAGAGTTGAGAACAGAACCACCTCTGCCTCTGCCGAAACACACACACACCCTTCTCACACAGGTGGCCTTCCCACAGCTGCCTGCCATCTATTATACTGTTTGATATACAGACTGTATGTCTATTTTCAGCACCAGCAAGTGAGTTCCTTAATTTGTCTTTATAGACCTAAGTTCTGGCAAAAGACCTGGCACAGAGTACACCCTCAAGGGATGATTTTAAAAAAACAAAAGAGCCAAATCTCTCTTTTAAAGCTTTTAAAAAGAGAATACACTGTAATATGCATTCAGAAAAGTGAATAGATCTAAGACCTTTTATGAACACACACCCTGTAACTGTCATCTGATCAAGATAAAAAGCATTTATCAAACTTCCAAAATGCCTTATCAGGCCCCTCCAGTAAACTCAAAGGTAGCCATTGTCTGACTCCAATCATCATGGATTAATTTTACCTGTTTATAAACATATAAATGATATCATTAATTAATTCTTTTGTTTCTCACCTGTTTCACTCAAAATAACATTTGCAAGATCCACCCACGTTGTTACCCTGTTGTTCATAATGCAGAAGTTGGTGGGTTTTTTTTCATTGCCCTGTAATATTCCACTGTAAAAATAAACCACAATTCATTGATTGATTTCTACTCTTCAGATTGTTTCCATTTTGAGCCTAGTATGAACAATACCTCTAAAAGCTTTTTATGCCTGCCTCTGTTGAGCATAGACCTGTAGTATAATTTCTGGGTCTTAGGGAATGGACACATTCTCCTTTAGAGGATACCACCTAACAGATTTCCAAGGTGGTTGTTCCAATATACATTTCTAGACATAATATATGAGAATTCACTTATTCTGTATCTTCTCCAACATGAGGCGTTAGCCTTTTTTTCTTTTTTTTTAAATTTTAACATTAACTTGTATATATTTGTGGGGTACAATGTGTTGTTTCAATACATAAATGTATGCACAATGATTCACTTAAGGTAGATAGCATAGCTTGGTAACCCTTAGGTAAGCTTTTTGATTTTTCCCATTCTGGTGAGTGTGTAATGGCATATCATTCTGGTTTAAATTTGTACTTTTCCAATATCACCTCTGCTTATACTTATTGGCCATCTGTAAATTCTCTTTTGCAAAATGCCTATTCAAGTGTTCTGCTGCTGCTGAACATTAGGTTGCTAGTGTTTTCCTTACTGATTTGGAAGAGTTCTGTATATTTTGGATGCAAATATTTTCTTCCTCTGTAGTTTGCCTGTGCATTTTCTTAATGGTGTATTCATGACATCTTTAAGTCCTGTTTAAGAACATTTTGCCTAACCCAGGGTCATAAAGATATTTCCTCTTTTTGTTCTATTGCTTTATTGATTTACTTTAACACATTTAGATCTGTGATCCATCTGGAATTGATTTATTTTTCCCCATATAGGTATCCAATCACTACAGCACCATTTATTGAAAAGACACTCTGGATTGCAGTAGCATCTCTGCCATAAGTTAGGCTACCACATACATGTGGACCTATTCCTGAGCTATTTTGTTCTTTTGGTATGTTTGTGTATTGCTGCAGTAATACCACTCTGTTTTTGTTACTGTAGCTTTATAGTAAGTCTTGAAATTTGGTAGTAAAAGTCCTTCGATTTTGCTCTTCTTCAAACTCTTCTTCACTATTCTTGGTACTTTACATGTTTATATACATTCTAGAATCAGCTTGTCAATTTCTACAAAAGTACCTGCTGGGATTTTGATTGAGATTTCATTAGTTTATGGATAAATTGGGAGAATTTGACATATTTACAGTATTTAATCTTCTAACTCATGAGCATCGTATATTTCCTCCATTTACTTGGGTCTTTTAAAATCTCTTGGTTATGTTTCATGCTTCTATAGATAAAAGTCTTTCAGATCTTTCATTAGGTTTATTCCAAGGTATTATTTTTTGATGCTATTTTAAATGGTGTGTGTTCATTTTAATTTCATGTTCTAATCATTTATTCCTATTATATAGAAATAAAATTTATTTTGGCATGTATTTTCATATTCTAATAGTTTATTCCTATTATACAGAAATAGAATTTATTTTGTATACAGCAACCTTGCTAATTTATTAATTATAATAGGCTATTTATTTATTTTTGATTATCTACACACATTATCTACCTGAATTATGTCAACTGCAAATAATGACAACTTTGTTTCTTCTTTTCCAATCTTTATGCCATTTATTTGCTTGCATTATTTGATAATACCTTCAGTAAAATGTTGAATAAAAATGGTGACAGCAGAGATCCATGTCTTATTCCTGATCTTAGGGAGAAATATTTCAATATTTCATCATTAAATATGAGATTCGCTATAGGCCTGTTATAGATAACCTTTATCAGATTAAGGAAGTTTCTATTTCCATTTTTCTAAGAGTTTCTATCATGAATGAATGTGACTTATGTTACATATCTTAATGTATTTATTGAGACAATCAGATGGCTTGCCCCCATTTTCCCATTTATTCAGTGAGTTGATCATTTGATTTTCAAATGTTATCTTGGAATAATCCCAGTTTAGTTGTAACGTATGAGTATTATCCTTCTTATGTATTACTAGATACTAGTTGCTGATATTTTGATAAGAACTTTTGTACCTAACTTCATGACAGAAATGGAGTATAACGTTTTTTTTTTCTTGTAATGTCTTTGCCCAATTTTATTATTAAAGCTATTTAACTTCATAAGTTAGGTTAAAAACAGATTGGAAAGTAAACCTTATTCTTCTACTTTTTATACATGCTGAAATTTAGGCTCGCTTCCCTACAATCCTTTTTTCTCTGAGGTCTTGGCTTTTCAAATCTTTGCCTCCTTAACAGCCTAAAATTCCAATTTTATTTCTACCTCAACTGTGTGCCCAAAGCTCTCTGCTTTGTGACACGCATCATCACAGGCCTTAAGGGAAACATGGTAGCAAATGTAGAGCTCACATAAATCTGTCTTGTTCCTTGTAGGGTCTTTTAGGATCAAATCCTGGCTGCCTTGCTTGCTCTATGATACCTTCAACAGCTTTTTAAAATCTAATTTTTATAGTTGCTCCTGGCAGGCACAAGCTATTTTTAATAACCGAAACAGGAAGTCCAATTCTCATCTTTAAAGTTGATGTCAGATTCGACCATCTCTCATTGTTCCTTATTTTGGTAACAGAACACTGGGACGCAGTACCCACAAGAATGACAGATACGAAACTGTGGTCGCATGAACTGCATCTGCAGTTGGACCCAGGCTTGAATTACAGCTCTGCTCTAACTGGCCATGTGACTTTGTGGAACGTCTCCACACTTCAATATACCCATTTTAATATGCAACAACAACAGGCTTCCTCATAGGCTTATTGGGAAGACTAGACTCAGTGAAATAATATAGGTGATTACCCAGTGCCTAAAACTGGGTGGTAGTATACATTGATAACTAACACCGATTTAACATTTTTTATTATTTGCACTGGTTTCTGTGTCCTTCTGATGTTTCTCTTCCTTAATTACTTTTCAGTTACTATTTTACACCAATATAGAAAAGACTAATAAGTTTATGCTTTTTCTTATGCCTGGCATACAGTAGGCGCTCTGTTGCTCAGTTCATATCTTTTGAATAGATTAACTAAGGGGATTTAATTCAACACATTGCTAGTGATGGTTTTTTTAGTTCTGTTGATTGAAAATAATGGTGATTTTCATTAGCAGTATTAAATCACAAACTTATCAGCTACTTCTTCTTTAATTTGGGCAAAATCTCACTCAGTGTAATCATTTTGAGACATCATCAGCCATTCTCACCTCAATCCCAAGCAAAGCTGGGAAGAAACCTAACGCTTTTCAGGAAAATGATGGAGTCCCACCATCTCTAAGGGCAGGGTCATAGCACCACTAAAAAAGGAAATAACTTTTCCTCATGGCGATTTTGCATTATATAGTCTTTAAGAAAAATAAATGTTTGTGCTTGGACACGAATTTTATAGTCTGGCAGTAGGACCCAGAGACCATAATGGAAAAGGGCACACAGTAGAAGGATCCAGTCTTGCCTTTGCCCACCTACCTGAGCCTGTCTTCACTCTCTGTGCCTGTGAGTGTATTACTGCCCACCTGGCTGGAGCCCAAGGCATATCTCAGAATCTGGAGACTGAGACCTGAGCACTCTCTGAAAGTAGAAGATGAGATCTCTGTTGTGGAAGGGGTAGGATTTCCTAGAGTAGGGGATAGGTTTGCAGACTGTGAGGGCTTGAGGGTGTTCTGCACTATTGTGCTGAGGGCAGAAGGGAAAACCAGGTTCACTGTCAAAGGACAGACCCTGGGCATGGGGCAGCTCAAGATTTTACAGGACTTCAAGCAATTTTACAACGCTTGAAACAGTACAATTTGGGGGTTCTTATTATAAAAAAGAATATAAAACTAAAGATATAAAAATTAGTTTCAAAGGTGATCATTTATTAAGAACAGAGAAAGAAATTCCAACAAATTACAAATTTTTAAAAGCTGACCAACACCACAAACATGCAGCAAATAACATACCATTTTGATGACTTCACTATTTGACACATCTCTTTAATAGTTTGTCCACAGTTTTTGGCTACATGTTCTGGGACTTTGTAACATTTCCTGTAGAGAGATTATCCAGGTAGTTCAGTCTTTTCTTCAGTATGGTTGAATAAAATTTACTTTTTATTATTGAGAGTTTAGGAAATTTCCTCTCACTTCAAAAATTATTGTTGGTAATGTCATATACTTTTTGTGAAATTGTTACCAATTCCAGAAAACCAATATCTATGTTTTTTCCTCTATGAGATATTAGATTAGGAAGAATCTTCCAGGCTAGTATCATACTCTGTATATTTTGTTGTCTTGCAGTGCTGGACCCCTTATGAGACATTCCCAGGACCTCAGGCCATGCTCCTTTGTGTGTTGATGCAGGGAGTATCATGGGACAGGACGGCTAGTCCTCAGGGCCATTCCTCTACAGGACAGGTGCTAGTAACTGCACTTGGCAGTGACAACTAAACACATATTTTACCTTTAAACAAACAAAATGCATTCGCAACACAACTTCCCACTTCCCATCTCACAAAAGCCCATGGCCACCACAGTGCCCCACCCTGCCCCCAATCAGAGGGGATGTGTGACAAAAGACAAAATGGAATGGTAATAGAGGATGATTCTTAATCACTTGCAATTAAAATATCTTACTTCTGCAATTTGTACAAAAACCTACAAATGCTTGAACGCATTCCTAGGCCTCTTCCCAGGGCCATGAAAGGGAGAGGTCCTGAAGCTAAAGCTTCATTAGCTTCTTGGCAAATGCACCTCTGCCAGGACATCTCCATCTTTGCCTATGTCTTTGCCCAGCTGTGTCTCCCCTTGCGTGAGGCAAAGAAGTTCTAAAGCAGCTGGAACTTTTTCTGTTGCCTTTCTTACCTTGCATTTCCCTTCAGAAAAGTTCCTCCATTATTCAGCAAAGAACTTTATGTGGACCCACGTGTTAGCCTTGTGGAAATGGAAAGGATAGGGTAGGAAGGGGGTGGGGTGGTTTCCTCCCCAGGAGCTCCCAGCTTCCAGGGGAGAAGGAATGTCAGTCCATCAGGAGAACCACAGCATGTTATTTCCAGTGGAGTCACCCTAGATCCTGTGGAAGGAACCCATAGGTGGGTCTCACCTCTCTGCAAAGTGGGCATCCCAGGATGTGGTGGATTTGAGAGGTAATAAGTGTGTCCTCAGGAGATTTCATTGCACCCCCATGCAATTGCCCTACATCTGCCATTGGCCTCAGGGTATAGCAGGACAAGAAACTCAGAAGCTGGTGCCAGTTGGCAAGGAGAAAAGAAAAATGGAGCTTTAGTTTCTGTCTGTACAAATCCTACAACTTTTTTTGTTTGGGTCATTTTTATGGTTAAAACACAAATAGAACACTGCCCCCTCAAAATGGCCCCTCGCCAGTGGCACTTTGACCAGCTCAGTATTGAACACAATTGCTTCAGTTGTTAACCAGCAGGGAAAGTTGAAGATATCACCTATTGAATGGACCTCGGACTGCCCAGAATTTGGAGACTGGCTGCTGACCCTGTGACACCGATTGGGGTCAAGTGGACATGGGAACAGAGGAGTTAAGATAACCTGGGCACAAGGGTCCAGCAGAACAACATGTCCCTGTTCTTGATGTTTGGCTGAGGAATTTCCCAGGACTGCATCGAACCGAGACCAGGGCCTTTCCCTGGTAACAAAGGACCATTCTCACTGGGGCAAAAGGCGGCATCCATGTGCCTTCCTGGAATCCTATGAAAGCAAATACCACACTAATGTGTGTGTGTGTGTGTGTGTGTGTGTGTGTTTGCCCGTATATGCCAAACATTTGAAAAATGCCTTATGGCCTCATACAGGGTTGTAGTTACTTAGATGTGCCCGCCTGATTCCAAAGTGCATAGCTTTTTATACCACAGCTGGCTGTCTCATTAAAAGTGATTCCCTAGACTGAAAGAAAATAATGGCCTTCTAGAACCACTGAGCTATGCAGACTATGCGATGGGTTGAAATAAAATACACAATCATAAGAATGGGCAGTAGTTACTGAATGTCTATTGACAGCACATGATAGAATATTAGAGCTAGAAGAGATCTTACAACAAATAATGGTTTCAGTATTCACTGAGGACCAATTATGTGCCATGCATTATTTCACACACTGGGGATATAGAAATGAATGAAATAGATTATTTTCCCTCATGCAGTTTACATTCTAGTAGGAGAGACAGATAATTAACAAGTAAATAAATAAACAAGACAAATTCTGATAATTATGAGTGCCATGATGGAAATAAACTAGGTGTATGGTAGGGAATCACTTTGAGGGGTGGGAGAGCTTCTTTAGATAAGGCGGCCAGAGGAAGTGTCTGTCTTGAATATTCTCCATTTGCCCCTACAGATCCACTGTTCACCCTTCTCTGCTAGCTCTGTGCCCCAGGAAGTGGATCTCCATTTGGTTCTTATGATCCAACAAACCCAATGATATTCAAAGTGTCCGGGGCCAACAGAGATGCACTATGAAAGCCCTGGTGAACCCTAACAGGAGAATTCATATCTCACATAAATGTCCCCAGAAGATATCCATGGTGGAGGAGACTACTGACACTTAGATAGACAAGATTATCTATCCTGTAAATGTCAGCCAGTCTCTTTTCCCACATACGCTGGTGTTTACTCAGAGGGCCCATGAACAAAGTGGCCCTGATGGTGAGAGGGAGGAAACACCTGGGCTCAAAAACCTGGATTTCCCCTCCCCCAACCTCATCAGGCTGGTGCCTCTGCTGAGAGCCCAAATTCTCAAGAGCAGAAGCCAACATTGAATCCCTGACATGATACCATTCCCCTGGGGGACTTGCCAATCAACAGTAGATTGATTACACTGACGATCGTTACATCATAGAGAGATTAACAACTTTTTCACAGCAATAGATACATATTCCAGATATAGATTTGCCTTCCCTTCCTGCAACAATTCTGCCAGCACTGCCACTCAGGGATTTATAGAATTTTTTCTCCTCTTCTCAGTATCCCTCACACAGTCTCTGCCAGCAAAGGAAGTGGGGCAATAAGATCTTATACCCAAGAGACTGTATTTGATCTTTTACATGGATTAATCCACATCACAACCCCCATGATACTGGGACTGTTATTACCTACCTTTTGTAGCGGTGGAAGCTGAGCCTTGGGGAGTTTAAGAAACTTGTCCCAAATGATCAGCTAGCTTGTGGCATAACAAGGACTAAAACCCACACTTTCTGGCCCAAAAGTCTGTGTTAAAGAAAGACTGCACTTATATGGAGAAATGGCTGATTCCATGGTTAGGGGAGGAAAAAATACAAGATGAGCCAGAAACATCTTATAGTCCAAGGAAGTAAGAAAGTACTTCACCCTCCCCCCCAAAAAAAGAAGGAAGAAAGGAAGGAAGGAGTGAGGTGGGGAAAGGGAGGGAGGGAGGGAAGGAAGGAAGGAAGGAAGGAAGGAAGGAAGGAAGGAAGGAAGGA
>NW_007736245.1:40168-41411 GCF_000696425.1 Galeopterus variegatus | reverse complement strand
TGTTGATGTCATGTGTGCCCTAATATGGTACAAGAAGGGCACTGCACATCTGTGGGATCTTACCCAAAACCCCTAACCCAGTCTAATCATGAGAAAACAAACGCAAACTGAGGGACAATCTACAAAATATCTGACTGGTACTCTTCAAAACTGTCGAGGTTATAGGAAACAAGGAAAGACAGAAACTGACACACGTTGAAGAAGACTAAGGAGATAAAACAAATGCACTGTAGTATTCTGAATTGTATCCTAGAACAAAAAAGGGGTTTAGTAGAGAAACTGACAAAATAAAGTCTGTAGTTTAGTTAATAGCATTGTAGCCATGTGAATTTCTTACTGTTTACAAATATTCCATAATTGTATATGGTGTTAACATCTGGGAAAGCTAAGTAAAAGATATATGGGAATTCTCTGTACTAACTTTGCAACTTTTCTGTAAATCTAAGAGAAATACAAAGTAAAAAGTTTAAAATAAAAACAAAATTCAGAAAACAGACCACCAAACCAGATAAACCTCCGAGTCATAGTAATTGACAGAACTTCCCTGGGTACTTTCCATTTGGGAATATTCAATCATAGGCCAAAGAAAAATTGCCTCTTTGCCCAATTACTAGAGAAAATAAGGAAAGGGGAAAAAAGAACATAAGGAGTTGATTAATTCTCCAGTTTGTAAAGACTACTCTGAAGAGACTGCACTGTTAACAAATGTGCACAATTTAATAAATTCAGTGACTCTACCATCAGCTACCAGTTCCATTGTTGAATTTTTCTCTGTGTATCTATAAAAANGGCAGAGCTTGTCAAAAGGACCCAGGAACCAGCCTAAAAGAGCACGGGGACAAAGCTGGAACAATTACAGCAACAAAATAAACAACAATAACATTGGATTGTCACCCATAGATTAAAACAAATATCCATAAATCCATACTGATGTAAATAATTGATCAAATATATATATGAAGGAGAAGATATAAATCTTTCTTATCAAAGAATTTTAAATAATATATGTAGATTCTTCTTCTCCCAACATAATTCCCCTCCCCTTGAGTCCAGACTAGCCTTAGTTACCTGCATCAAAAAGCAGCTTTATCGAAAGAGGAAAATAGCAACTTTGTAGTGGAGAAATCTGGCAGGTACCACCTTAACCAAGTGATCAAGGTTAATGTCATCAGTGGTAAGTCATGTTGATGTCATGTGTGCCCTAATATGGTACAAGAAGGGCACTGCACATCTGTGGGATCTT
>NW_007736245.1:38976-39541 GCF_000696425.1 Galeopterus variegatus | reverse complement strand
AAAAACACAGGTCTTACATCTTTCTGTGAAATCTCCAACTTCACCAAAAAAATAATGTACGGCCTTGATGAATAGTTACAGGGATAAATCACTTGAGACAATCAGAAGTTTCATTATGCATTTGTGTGAAAAATTGGCCTATCTGGTGAATATTTTTAATGTATTTCTCCAGTTTATCTCCACTGTGACACATCATGCTGGAGGATCAATATAGACAGCAAATGGATGCAGCAAACGAAGGAGATAAGGTGAAATTACTGAGAAGAAAATCAAGGGAGCTGTCTCTTCCCTGGCTGCTGGGTTTCCTCCAGTCACAGGCTGCAGTGGGACCTGTGCCTCTTCCATGTAGTTGGCATTTAGTAATTGCATATTTATTGAATACCTACTGCTGAAATTCACAGAAATAACCACCACCGTGTGGTCAGGACTGTACAATCATTACTTTATTATCAAGCCTACATAATAGTCATGATTAACCCCACTGTTAGAGGTGAAGTGATTGAGACTCAGAGCAGTAAGTCACATTGTCAGTGGGCATCAAATTTAGCTTTCCCTAACTTCAGAC
>NW_007736245.1:34627-37227 GCF_000696425.1 Galeopterus variegatus | reverse complement strand
GAGCGCCGCCGCGCTTCCCAAGCAGCGCACTATCCAGTGCGCCACCGGGCCGGCCCCATAATTTTTATTTTAAAATGAACCAACAGCCTCACCTTTCTTTTTTGTTCTGGCATAGTCAATAAGACGAGAGGACATTCTCCAAGTGGATAAGGTGTATAATTGAAGAGGAAGTTCCAATTTCTTTGAGAATCTAATGAAAGCCATAGAACATCATCCATGAAAATGAACACGTACCCATTCATGCCAGTTTTCTTTCTTCCCTGGTGAAGATCCTGTGGAGAGACCGGTCCCCCCACACCCCAAGCCTTCCACTATGTTCATAGAGGAGATTGACAAGCCATCGCGATTTCTACAAAAACTGTTTACAAATCCGTTGTTAAAAGAGCTCTGAGGGCCGGCCCGGTGGTGCACTGCTACAGTGCGCCGCTTGGGAGCGTGGTGGCGCTCCNTCATTGGTGGGAGCTAAAAATAAACAAATTAATTCACCCACATACACACACACACAAAAAACCGGGGGGTGGGGGAAAGAAGATATAACAACTATACTTTTTTGAAGTTGTTACAACAAGCAAACGGAAAGGACATTCTTGGGGGGGAGGGGAGAGAGGGAGGAGGGAGGGAGGTGTCAGTGATGGGCCATAATAATCAAATACATTGTATATTGACAAAATAAAAATTTAACGAAAAAAAAAAATGAATTAGAAAAACCTAAGCAGAAACCTGGTGAAGGACATGAGCAGGTAAGTCGCACACCCCATAGAAACACTTGTGTCTAATAAGTACACTCTGAGATGCTGGGGCAGGGGCTAAAGCCCTCGGGTCCCCATCTCAGGGCCCCGGGGGCTTTCGGCTCCAGCTTGTGGTTCTGGCTCAGTGGTTGGCCTGGTTGTGGAGGATGGGCGGGCCCAGCCTCGGGGGCCTGGCCTCTGGCTCCTGCCCTTGTAGTCTTCAGGGCCCCAAGGGCGAATGGCCTTTTCTTTTTAAAAACAGCAACAAAAATCTATATAAATATGTACACACACACACACATATATATACACACACATAAATATACACACACATATATATATATAAATAATATGAGAAAGTCTCTTGAGCAAAAGCACAAACAGCAGTTTTGTTGCAAACCTACAGCAGCTTTCTCCAAAGGAAACATTCCACACACTTACAAAGCTGCAGGGAGAGACTCGGGAACAGAAGCCTACACAGCAGAAGGCGTGAGACTCACAACCTGATGCAGCGCACTCCAGAAATGAAAGCAGAACTCGAACAGGCAGAGGAAGACACGGGGGGACCACACTTCACCTCTATTTTATATGCATATAGATATTGAAAATATATATTATATACGTTATAAATATAAGTATTTTGGATTTGTGTTTTGTTACATATATAAAAATCATTTTTATATTTTGGATTTATATATTTTATGTCTGTATAAAATTATATTTATATGTAAATATATAATATTGTATATAAAATATACAAATACAAAATAAGGCATATTGTCTTAAGTAATAATTTTTATTTTATTTATTTTTATTTTTTTATTTTTTTATTTTTGTCTTTTTTCCGTGTCCGGCAACGGATCGCAACCCTCAGTGTNGGGCGTGACACTGAGGGTTGCAATCCGTTGCCAGACACGAAAAAAGACAAAAAAAAAAAAAGAGCTTTGAGTTTTATCTCTTTGTACAGATGGGGTTGATTTCTGTGCCTTCCAATTCCCAAATAATGTTCCAGACACACATGCCCTAAAATAACTGAATTCGGGCAGACAATAAAAGAGCAGACCCAGGGACCATACCCTTTTAGCTCTGGTGCATTAGCAAGAGGCCCCCAAACCTTAAAATATGATGAGCATCAACCAAACCAGGAAGGCCAAAGAGTCTGGTCCCCAGAAGCATGGCCCAGAGAGACAGGATGTTGCCCTGGCCCTCCCCAGTTTGTGTCCGGGGCAGACGGAGACAGGTGGAGGATGGTGTTGGAGCTGAGATATCAGAAGGAATGTGCCGAGCATGTGGGCCAATCCTGCATAATAGAATGGAGCTGTGTCCTGTGCACATTCCACTCTCATTAATTCAACTACACAACCTAGGAAATTGAGAAGAAAAAGCCTAAGTAAGAGCAAGTTAAAGAGTGAATAATTTAAATAGTGCAAACCATGAGGCCATTCCGCTGAATAAACACAGGTCAACAGACAGCGAGGGAAGCAACGCTGTTGGCAAAACCTAAGAAAAGAGCAAGAACATGGGAAGGACTTTCAGGATTTCTTGGCCACTGACAAGAAAGCAAGCTCATTGCTTAGCCAGACAAACCAGTGAGCATTCAGGGCAGGCAAGGTGGAGTTAAGGCCAGGGCCACAAAGAAATATTAACCAGTGAAGAATGAGACAAATGTTTCAAATCAAAGGATAGAAACACCAAGATATTTTCTTTGGTAGTTGTGGGGAGAGGTGTATGGAATGAATATTCCCCCTCATAGAAGTGGGTTGTACAATATTCATTCTTGGCAGACAAACAAAAACATCTGTTAACAAAGAAACATGACCAGAGCCCTGGAGTCACTCACCAGACCAGCCTGGTACATTGCAGGATTACATA
>NW_007736245.1:31667-33963 GCF_000696425.1 Galeopterus variegatus | reverse complement strand
GACCAGAGCCCTGGAGTCACTCACCAGACCAGCCTGGTACATTGCAGGATTACATATTTGTTGGATGCTCCTAGATTTTTGTCACTGACAGATATTAAAGCACTAACTAAAGGGGATTTTGTGACACACCTGACCTTAAGCAAGAGATGTCAAAGATGGAAGGCACTGTTCACATTAAACACTAGTCCGAGCCCCCCTGGTGTCTCATGGGTATATGAAATGCATGGAGGTGGGATTTGCTGCAGACCACACACTGTCTGTCATCATTGCTGATTGAGCCACTGCAATGAAAGACTGGGGTCATACTACATGGGGAAAGTATGCCTAGGCTAAAACTTCATCTCTCAACACTCCCCAGGAATTACTTACCAAAAAGTCTCCCAAGGGGCACTGCCCTTGCCATCAACAATTAATTTTCAAAGGGAGTCAAAATATCCCTGGAGTGTCAGAGTACAAGAGGTGGCCATTTCACTGATTTCGAGAGCAAGTGAAAATTATTGTATCAAATATCAAATGTAAATCACAGGCAGGAGATGACCACGGGATAAAAGAAGACTTTCCCCTTATCATTGTGACTGTGTTGTTTTCTGTTGCTAGTAGCAGAATACCTGAAACTGGGTAATTTATAAAGAAATAAAATTTATTACTTACAGTTCTGGAGACTGGGAAGTCCAAGATTGGATGGGGTATGTCTGGTGAGGGCCTTCTGGCTAATGGGGACTCTCTGCAGAGTCCCAAGGCAGCAAAGGGCATCACATGGCAAGGGGGCTGAGTGTGCTAGCTCAGGTTTCTCTTCCTGTTCATGTAAAGCCACCAGTCCCATTCCCCTAATAACCCATTAATTCATTAACCCATTAATCCATGAATAAATTAATCCATTCTTGAAGGCAGATTCCTCATGACCCAATCACCTCTTAAAGGTCCCACCTCTCAGACACCATAGTAGGATTTCCCACCCTCCTGATACTGTTACAATGCAAATTAAGTTTCTACATGAACTTCGGAGGGGCAAATATTCAAATCATAGTAGTGACCTACCTTAGAGTTGACTAAATGAATCATATTTGTAGATATCTTTGTAAAATCCATGATTACTCATGCAAAATTACTAGAAAAAGTTCTCTCTCTCATTCACATAATACTTTACTGTTCACAGTATGCCTTAACACATATGATCTCATGCCATAGTTAGAGTGAACTCTGTGATGCAGAATATCACAGTGAGGAAACCGAGGTTCAGGATGTTAAGTGAATTGTTCAGGGTCATACTTGGAATGGGGATGGCTGTTTGGTCACAATGGTGAGGAAGCAAATTTAGCCATGATAAATATTCCATTCTGAGCTACAGAAGAGAAGAAACAACTGTTCAGCAGTCTATTTTCTTGAGGTAGCAACTTGCAAGATTCTGAAAGAACAGCTAGGCTACCAGGGCATTAACTCCTCAAACTCCATCACTAATCCAGATGAATGGATGCCCAATTTTGTAGGTTTCTCTGGAAACAATATTGGCTCTCTACCCTTTCCTACATCCTCCCAATTCAGTGCTGTTGTTTTGTTGTTTTTAATTCCCTCAAGCTCCTTCAATTCTAACTATTTGCGAATTCAGGTAAAGGAGGCATTTGTCACGTATATAACATACTGTGTGACTACATCCACCTCTGGAAAATACTGCAAACGTGTCTTAGTCTCCAGCACCTTTGTTCCTGGAATCTTCTCAATACAGAATACACACATAAAGATGGCTTATTTTGCCTGTCATTTATGCAACCTTTTATTTATCCTAGTATAATTGTAATAATGTCTCTAGAACTCAATATTATATTTAAACCCCCTGCTCCCTCATGCAGTTAGCAGGTTTTGAAAATAGAATAGAAGAAACAACTTCAATTTTAAAGAAGAAAATAAGTGCTGAGCTCATATAAAGTAATCATAACTTCATGAAAGTTCTAATTCAACTCAAGGTGTTTCATGCACAAGTGCTTCTCAAAATGGGTCCTCTACTCCCTTCCAAATTTAACCTTAATCCAGCGTGATCTCCTGTACCCAGACAGAGGACAAATTTCTACCTATGAATCATGCTATCAGAGTAAAATTTAAAAAGCATTCCTTTTCCACATAATAGAAAATTATGTACAAGTGCTAATGATGTTTTCAAATCATTTGTAATGTCATGGAAAACAAACAAACAAGATATTAAAACATATATGTTCTATAATCTCATTGACATAAGATATATAATACAAAATACAGAGTTTTTTTGGCATTTTTAAAAATTTGAATTAACACATTGTAATTG
>NW_007736245.1:28059-30495 GCF_000696425.1 Galeopterus variegatus | reverse complement strand
GCAAAGATTGGGGGAGAAGAGCTGGGTACAGTCCACATACAACGTATGTGTGAGTGCATATGCTCAGGACCACCTCCCCAGAAGGCAAGAACAAGGACCCATTTTAAGAGCATGTTTTTCTCTCCACACATTTGAGAATGTTTCAACTTAAAACTCAAGGTTAGGGCCGAGCCCATGGCACACTCGGGAGAGTGCGGTGCTGGGAGTGCAGCAGCGCTCCCGCCGCGGGTCCCGATCCTGTATAGGGATGACCGGTGCACTCACAGCACTCACTGGCTGAGCGTGGTGCGGCCGGTCTGAAAAAGGACAAAAAACAGAAAAACAACTCAAGGTTAAAAAAAAAAGGAAAAGAAAAAACTAACAACAGCAACAACAAAATACCACCACACTAAAACAAACAAACAAAAAACAAAACAAAACCCCCCAAAACCACCGAGCCATAACCACCTTCCTAAACTTGTCATGGGCCCATTTGGGACGTACTGGATTTCTGGAACATGAATTGCCCCAACCCAGGGAAGGGCTCATTGGCCCTGGGCCCAGCTCACCCACTTCTCATCATCTTCACCTGTAGGTCATCAAGCCAGTGATACTTCTTGCTTTGGGGTATGTACTCTGTGTCCCACTCCTCTTCCTTGTTTCTCTTTTGAAAACCACTGCTGCTGTTGTTGTTACCAGAGTGGTTGACTCTGCCCCAGCCTCTCCCCTTTGCTGAAAATTGAGGGGTTCCTTGAGCTCTGCTGCCTCCTCTTTCACTTGCACCCACAAAGTCTTTGGTTCTCAATCTCGGCTGGTCAAAGCCCGTGTGCTCTTCTCTCTCTCCTCCACCCATTCAGTGTACTCTTCTGCTTCAAAGGGGTGACATGGCAAGGAGGAAGAGGATGATGATTGTAGATCTAGGGCTGGAGCTTGTAGACCCCTCAAGCCCATTGTCCAGACTGTCACAAACCCTTCACACACAGGTCTATGACCTAGGTAACCAGAAAAAAAGGTCCTCGGGGCCTTGGTCAAAGAGATGATAAGCTTTATTCAGCACATACACATCTAAGAGCTAGGCAGTCCAAAGAGAAACTGAGCAGCTGCCAGCAAAGTAAATATGTGCTATTTTTAGACACAAGCTCTGCCGACCAGCGGTTCACAGTCATTGCTCCACATGCACACTGAGGAAGAACACACAAGAATAACAACAAGCTAAAAGTACCAGCACACACATGCATACTAACTCCACCTCCACACAACTTGTTTACAAAGAATGTGCTGTACCACCCCCCAAATGGACCTAAGGTGAGGGGGCCTGACTAAACTACTCTATTTTCCTCACAATGATTTGGACCAGTTTTTTGTTTTGGTGCTTTTTCTGTTTCTTTGATACTTTATGAGTTTTCATTGTTTTCTCAGCTGATCTTTCCCTTGAGAAGTTTGAGTCTCAGGAATTCACTGATTCTCTTGACTGACCTCATTTGAGATTTCTCTTTTTATAGTTTTTATAGTATTCAATATCAAGGTGGAGATCAATTAGATCATTTTCATATTTTCTCTCCACCTTTTAGCCAGGTTCCAGGAGACTTTTCATTTTATCATGAGCCAAACCATGTTTTCTAAATGTAGTGGGAGAAATGCCTATCTTCCTGTGTATCTCTGAATTTTTCTTGTTTTTAGCTCAGCTCCTCTGTTTAGGTATTTAGTAAAGCATCATGCAGTGTCATTCCTTAGGACCCAAAGTGATGATCTTTAATATGGTGAACAATGATCACTGTATGGTGGGCAAACAATTCTGAGGGGCTATGCTGAATCTGAGTTGACTGTATGAGCTGAAAAATGGAGCAAAATCCCTATTCCCTTTTGTTGTCGTAAACTAGATCCTGACATATCTTGTGTTCAATGAGCCAATAATAAGGCAATAAACCACTGAGTCATGCAAGGTTCTCATCAAGAGTCCATCTGGACATTGACCTAGCTCTCTCGAGAAATGGAAAAGAAAGACTTTCCTGTGGAAAAGTCTCCTTTGGCTCCCATGGTTTTTTTCTCCCTTCCTTCTCCTCAGTTTCTACAATAGTCATGTACTGCTTGTTTTAAAAATACATTTTTTGGGCCAGCCCGGTGGCGCACTGCTACAGTGCGCCGCTTGGGAGCACGGTGGCGCTCCCGCCGAGGGTTCGGATCCCACATACAGACCGGCCGCTCACTGGCTGAGCGAGGTGCGAGGTGCAGGCGCAACACCGAGGGTTGCGATCCGTTGCTGGTCACGAAAAAAAGACAAAAAAAAAAAAATACATTTTTTTTCTTCAAGCAGCTCTTCCCATATTATAGCAATAATGTGTCGTGCAGGCACAACACCGAGGGTTGCGATCCATTGCTGGTCACGAAAAAAAGACAAAAAAAAAAATACATTTTTTTTCTTCAAGCAGCTCTTCCCATATTATAGCAATAATGTGT
>NW_007736245.1:25550-27954 GCF_000696425.1 Galeopterus variegatus | reverse complement strand
TCCCGCCGAGGGTTCGGATCCCACATACAGACCAGCCGCTCACTGGCTGAGCGAGGTGCGAGGTGCAGGCACAACACCGAGGGTTGCGATCCATTGCTGGTCACGAAAAAAAGACAAAAAAAAAAATACATTTTTTTTCTTCAAGCAGCTCTTCCCATATTATAGCAATAATGTGTCAATTTGTATTCCCATAACTAACTATTTCCATGTTCAGCTCACTCTATGCTCAGGATTTACTATACATACTCCACCCCAGCTTTTCCTGTCTTACTTTACACACTCTACCTAGCCAAAACCTCTTTTACTTCCATTACTTCAGTTACAATCTATATGTTGATAACTACCAAACATATATTTTATATCCCAGATCTCTCCTCTGAACTCTGAAACTATATATCCAGTTGCCCATTTAGCATACCTACCATGACTACTCACTGGCAACTCAAACTCAGTATATTCCAATCAGACCTCAGCACCCCTGCTCCATACTCAGCCCTCTTTCTGTTTCCAATATCAGTGAATGACACCACCATCTATGCCATTACATAAGCTAGGAACCTGGTTTGATACCTCTCTATCCAACATACCACATATATCCAAAACATTACCAAGCCTTATTGTTTCTCCTTGCAAAATATCTCTCAAATCTGTCCACGTTTCTCCATACTATGGGTGCTCCACAGGGTGAAGAATTCATCTCTCAACTGGATCACTGCTATAGGCTCCAGTTGGTCTTTCTGCATCTACTCTTGACCTCCTCCAGTCATCTCAAGCCAAATCTATCATTCTGAGAACACTAATTTGACCACACATTGCCCAAACTTTAAATCCTTCAGTTGTTTTTCCTTGCTTTTTAAAATAAAAAATAAAATCTTTACCAAAATCTACAGGACCCCTAACAATATGACCCCTTGTTTTTTCATGATCCTCACCTTATTCTACTCTTCCCTTTGATTTCTGTGGTCTGATGCTGTGGGAGGAAAAACAACCCCACAGACTTAGAATTTAAAAACAAGGCTTCACCTTTTATAAAAACTACATTGCAGAAAGCAAGGAGGAGACTTCTTACCCGCCAAGGGTCAGGAACCACCTCAACCCAATTTCTTAACACATCAAAATGAAAGGTTTTTTTTTTTTAGATTTGAGCACAAGAAAGACTCCCTCCAAGAATTTTCTTGTGTTTAGTATAGGAAGGAGGACCTCATGACACTCAGGAAAGAAAAGACATTGTGATGCTCACCAGGGAGAAAACGGTGGACCTTGTTATAAGCTATCAAATTTCAAAAGGCTATTTATATAGGGTCTCTGAGTACATTTATTTGAAGGAAGTATTTGTGTAGTAAAGCATTTAGGATCAATATGGAATTACAATATTTTCCCAGGAGAGTAAAGCACTGAAACTCTATAAAGAGTTACAGTATTTGCCCAGGACAGTAAAACATTAAGGATCTCTTTGGCTGAGGTTTTTAAATAATGAGCCAAGAACCTCTGTTGATCATGGAAGGGGTGATTTCCTCATCTTCAAACTATGGTAATTTTCATCAAGTGCCTCAAGGAAGAATGTATCTTTCTGGTTTGGTCCATTTCACACACTGTCTGCTCTATTCAAAACACTTTTCCCCTCCTTTCTTCCTCCATTCTCATGACTAACTCCTGTGTTCCTGGAAATCTCAGTTTAACATCACTTCCTCTGGAACAGCTTCCTGATTAACTGATCGTCAACTGTTAACTGACTAACGCTTCCCTCCTAACTATTTTAGAACTCTCCATCTTTGAACCACTTACCAGCAATGTGATTCAATAATTGAATGACTGACACATGTTAGAATATGCTTATCAGAGTCATCATTGCAGCCCCCATTCTCAGCACAGGATCTTGCACATTTAAAAAGTATTTGAAAGAATATATTAATTCCTTTGTATTATTTAATATTTGTTCATCTATTCTACAAAACTGTAACTCCCTTGACAACAAGGACTTTGTTGTATGTTTCTTTGTATCTCCTCCTATGTGACTTAATGTAGTGCTTTGCCCATAATAAACATTCAGTCAGTGTTTTTATATATACCACAACAAATAGGGAAAGAAACAAATACACAGTGCTTTCTTTACTGATATCCCTATATGATATAGCAAAAATCTTAAATTTGTGGTTTCAGAAAACTTTACATTATTAAAAATTATTTAGGAGCAACGCCGAGGCTTGCGATCCTGTTGCCGGTCCCCGGTCCAGTACGGGGGCAACACTGAGGGTTGCGATCCGTTGCCGGACATCGAAAAAGACAAAAGACAAAAAAAAAAAATTATTTAGGACTCCAAAGACCTGTTCTTCATATGGGTTGTATCTATCAATATTTAAAATCTCAAGTTAAAACTGAAAAACTAAAAAATATCTACTTACTA
>NW_007736245.1:21190-25115 GCF_000696425.1 Galeopterus variegatus | reverse complement strand
ATAGATACAGTCGGTGGCCTCCACATCCGTGGGTTTCACATCCTTAGATTCAACCAACTGGGGATCAAAAATGTAGATAGGTCTACGATGGTTGCATTTGTACTGAACATGTACATACTTTTTTTCTTGTTATTATTTTCTGAACAATACAGTGTAATAGCTGCTTACATAGCACTTGCATAATATTTGGTATCGTAAGCAATCTAGAAGTGTTTTAAAGTGGGAGATGTGCATAGGTTATATGCAAATACTACACTATTTTATATAAGGGTTTTGAGTATCCACTGATTTTGGTATCCACCAGGACCCTGGACCCAATTTCCCCCAGATACCCAGGGACAACTGTATTTAACTCATGCGTGATTTGTAACATTGTGCATTGATCATTTGGAAAATATTAAATCACTGAGCTATGCAGCTCTTTAAGTGTCATATGTCATTATACATTATAAAATTATATTTATTAGTATCACCACCAATCTCACCAGAAAAATATTTAATTTTTGGAGAGCTGCCAAGCCCACAATGACAAATATAAATTTTCCAAAATTCTAATTTTTACTTGAAATCTTGAATTTCATCCTTGGCAACAAAAATTATCAGTTGTTTTACTTAAAGTGATAGACTCACTTCATATATGTTTAGGAAATGTCTTGGAAATACTCAAGTCTGAATAACCAAGTTGTCTATCAGTCATTGTTTCAAGTAAAAATGGTGTTTTATTAAAAAATAAAATGCAGACATTTCAGTTTGCAACAGACAGTTATACAAGTACTTTTCCTCTAGAACACCATTGAGCTTCAGTATTCAGCAGAAGTGCTTTATGCACTGGAATTTTTATCGTGTAGTACTCAGGGGTTGTACTGAATAGCCAAAGCTCAAGGGGCATCTGCTGGCAATCAATATTCCATCCTGGACACAAGTACTTTTCCTCTAGAACACCATTGAGCTTCAGTATTCAGCAGAAGTGCTTTATGCACTGGAATTTTTATCGTGTAGTACTCAAGGGTTGTACTGAATAGCCAAAGCTCAAGGGGCATCTGCTGGCAATCAATATTCCATCCTGGAGTTCGATCCTTAGCCCCTTTTAACTCGGAGGAAAAAGTCATAGTTTTTATTATCTGTCTTGCGAACTGTGTCAACTCATTTTAAATCCACAAATTATACCTCTAAGCCTAGTCGATTGTGTTCTCAACAATAATATCATTATCACTATAAACATTTCCTATTGTCCACAAAGAGGACTAGGCAAGAGAGTACAGATGCCAGCTAGGGAAAAAAACAAAAACAAAGTCAATTCAAATTCTAGATTCTCCTGCTAGTGAGTGGGGTAATTGCTTTCATATTAATCAAAAGCACATAGAAGTAGGAGAAAGAAATCAGAATGACAACCTCTAGGGCTGTTGGTAGAAATTGGGGTGGATGATGCTGGCATAGCAGAAAGAGGAATCAGAGAGCAAGAGTTCAAGAAAGAGGCTTTAATGTGGCACTGAGACTAGGGATAATGTTCTTCCCTATCATATTAGTCCATTTTGTGTTGCCATAATAGAATACCTGAGACTGGGCAATTTATAAAGAACAGAGGTTTATTTGGCTCATGAATCTGGGACAGCTGCCTCTGGTGCAGGCCTCAGGCTGCTTCTACTCATGGCAGAAAATGGCAGCCAGAGGCAGGTTCAAGCAGATCACATGGCAAGAAGAAGCAAGAGAGAGAGGGAAGTGCCAGGATCTTTTAAACAACCAGCTCTCATGTGAACTAATAGAGCAAGAACTCACTCACAATGCCTACCCCCCAGGGAGAGCATTAACCCATTCAGGAGGTATCCACCCCCATGATTCAAACAGCTTCCAACACCGCCACATTGGGGATCAGAGTTCCACATGAGTTTTGGAGGGTACAACACGTCCAAACTCTATCACCCATTAAACAAATATTTCCCCATATTCACTAACCTCATTGATGCAGTGATTTGGCCAAGGAGTGCAAAACCAGTTGTTAGGACACTAGTAAACAGCACAGGCAATTCACAACGGAGAAACCACCAGGAGGCACAGAGGTCCCAGCTTCAGAAGAGTGGAGATTCTCCTACTCACCCCCTCCACTGGTCGCCCTCTTCAACGGGCAACAAGTGTTTGAAAATCCTCGTGTGCATTTTGAGATCAGGGTTTGGAGAGATGTTTAGCTTTGTAATGCATTTTTGGTTTTTTCTGTTTGCTGTGTATTTTCTGGTAATTAAACCTCCTTAAGAACATCTTTAAGGGGATAAACCATGAGAAGGAGAAATATCTTTGTCATGAGGACCTCATGAAAGATGCTGTTAAAATGAGGATTCTTCAAAGAATAACACTTCTGTTATTTTATTTATTTTTACCAAGTACAAGTAGGATTCAAATGCAGCTCTCCATCCCTGAGCAAATTATTTAACCTCCCCAAGCCTTTGTTTTCTCACCTGTGAAATAAGGATAATAATAGTACTTCTCTTCAGGAACAGTTGTGAGGGTTAAATAAGATATCGCACACAGTATTTAACACTGTGCTTGTCACAAACTAATACATAATAAACAGCGGCAGAGGTGATGGTGGTGGTGGCAGAGGCAGCAGCAGCAGAGGTAGCGGTGGAAGTGTTGGAGACTGATGGCAGCATTAGCAATGGCGGTGGTAGCTGCAGTGGTGGTGGCAATGGCAGGGGTTGTGGTGGTGGTGACAGCACAGATGATAAGGTGGTAGTAGTGACAGAGGTGGTAGTGGAGACTCAAGTGGTGGGAGATAATAGTGACATAGTGGTGGTGGTGGCAATGGTGGTGGTGGGAGTGGTGGAGGAGGTGGTAGAGGTGATGGTAATAGAGATAGTGATGATGGGGTGGTAGTGGTGGAGACAGTGGTGTCAGGGATGGTTGTGGTGGGGGAGGTAGAGAAGACAGTGGTGGTGGGGGGGGTGCTGGGGACAGTGCTGGTGGTCATGGTGGCAATGTTGGTGGTGGAGGTGGAGGCTGTGGTGGTGATGGTAGCAACAGTGATGGTGATGGTGGCGATGGTAACAGCAGCTGTGGCAGTGGTGGTAGCATTGGTGTAGTGGTGGTGGCCGCACTGTGCTTAACTGTAAAGCCAGAGTTGCTACCTCAGAGGGAGTACAACCCTGACGAGCTCGGTCATCAGAGTGGAACAGATCTTGGAGTGACATTCATGAGAAGTGCAAACCCTCTCTTCATGTAGGACTTCAACAGTTTTCTAGCTGTGCACCGGGCATTAAATGTCCTCGGCTCAGGACTCTCCATGCAACTGTAGACAGTCGAGAAAGGGCAACCAAAGAAATTGATAATGACACCTGTTTACTGAGTGAGCGTAACTTGATAGAGGATCAGAAGAATCAATTTAATTCTTATTCCTTTTGCCCCTTCCAACCCAACTTTTTCTCCCATTCTGGGATGAAATCTCAGGCAGGACCTCCTGTGTTTTAATTGCTTTTAGATAATAAACAAATCATCCCCAAGATGGCAACGGGTCTGGAGCGGCCGTGCCAGGAGACAGCACTACCCTGAGAAGTGTGCGCTGTGATATCAGAGTACTATTTGCATTTCCAAGAGCAACAAAAAACGAATAAATCTTTCAACAATGAACCTACAACGACAAAGAAGCAACAACAGGTTCGAGGTTTTAGGGCCGACACAAAAGAAGACTCCTGAGAGCGCCCAAGCCCTGCTGTGGGTTAGAGCGAGCAGCCTGAGACAACAAAGGTCAAGTAAGTCAGCAGAGACGACACAGAAACGGAGTGGAACGCGCCAGACCGGCCAAACTCTGCAAGCTCTGTGAGTCACCCCCAGCCCAGCCCCACTTGCAGGGCAAAGCCCGACTGCTCCCCACCCCCCTGGCTCCCATCTACCACACCAGGCCAGGCGCCCGCAACAGAGCTGCCTCCATTTTCTC
>NW_007736245.1:11330-18160 GCF_000696425.1 Galeopterus variegatus | reverse complement strand
CATCAGACTCTGGACTTCTGATGGCCCTCCCCTTTTTGGGGATCATATTGTCCCTCCAGGATGTCTTCTTTGGTTCCTTTCACCGAGTCCACATCTGGCCCCTGGAGAAGACTCACCTTTCTTCCCCCTAATCAGACATGGGCAGCCTGGGCCAGAGCTGCTCCTCTTTGAATTCTCTTGATGATGGGAAGACACATGTTTCTACGTGCCCCAGATGTAGGTGGGTGCATGCTGGACTCTCTGGGTGGTCTCCTCAAAGCCTTCTCACTTGATGTAAAGTGAGGCAGAAGCCCCCTTCACCCTCCCAGGGGAAGAGGGTGGAGCACAGCACCCTGAGAACTCTCCAAAGAAACCCTCCTCCCACTCGCCTCTCCCTCCTCCTGTAAGCCCAGAAGTGGGTGAAGGGCTAACGCTTGCAGAACTAGTTTTCCAATCTCTCAGCATGCCCTGCTAAGGGTGTGGGGTGCTGGGCACCTATCATCCTGTTCTAAGACTTTGGGGACCTGCTGAAAGCTCCACACAGAGTGAGTGACATTTTAACATCCTCTTACAATAGGGTTGAACTGCTGGGAAAAAAAAAGAGCAGAACAAAAAAATTATGAACATCGTCTAGGAAAACAAACATGAAGAGAAGACTGTAATAATGAGAAAACACTCTGCTTTTGTTGAGCGAAGCTTTGACATGTATTGTCATATAATTTTCAAGGGCTAGGAAATGGATATGGGGATCATGGAAATAATTTAACATTTGGATAATGTGGCAGAGTTTACAAAGAGCTTTCTCACGTATTGTCTCGTTTGATTCTTATGGCAAGTCTGCAAGGTTGCCGCTGTTCCTCTCATCCTACGGAGGAAGAACCAGGATCAGGAGTGGAAAAGGAGATTCATCTCAAGACCCCACCCACATCAGTTGAGACCTGCTGCCTAGTGCGGTGCTCTTCAAAGTGTAGTCCAAGAGCAGGAATGGAAAATAAGCATTTAGAACCTCACAAAGCAATTTAGTGTTGCCATGACATACCAGCATGTGATCAGTAGACTTGTTTCACTGAGAACGGCATGGACCAGTTCCAGTGCTGCCAAACATACATGGTGAGTCTCATGCAGTGTGAGCAGTGGACTACATTCTAGTCCACAATACATTTCAAATTCAAAAAGAGAAAATACTGGACTTTAATGACAGATAATTTGAGAAATATTGCCTTAGACAGATCAATGCATTCAGAAGGATCAGAAGCTCAGGAAATAGTTCTGTGGTTGCTTCGTGATGGCTTTCACGAGCAGGTGATGGGAGGCAGTGACACATAAGACATACTGTGTCAACTCTGCCCGGTCAGGGTGTCCCATTACAGTAGAACACCCTCAGATCTTGAAAAGATCCTATATAGGGGGAACACTGATAAACCTGGTTACAGAAACATCTGTTTCAAAATGATTTATGAATTTCAGATAAGTTTAACATGTACTATCTCATTTGAAACTTGGGACAGTCCTACAAAGAAGACAAGATATTATTAGTCCCATGTTACAGAGTGGAAGACTGTGAGTCAGAACATTTAAGTTCCTCTCCATAATGACAAAGCTTGAGAGTGGCAGTGTTGGGACTTGAACCCAGGTCTCAATTCCTTCAGTTCAAGCATCATCACCACCAACAACTGCCTCCCTGGTAAGGGTGAAATAAAGTGGTGTATGTGAAAGCTCCAGGTAAAATAAGAATGTCATGTGATATCAATTTTATTATAGAACAGTTATGATAATTTAATGGATGACAACTCTAGATTTTTTGATTAACATTCCAGAGCACAAGGCAGCCTCCATGACACTAAAAAGCAATTTCCCGTCTCAAACAAATCTCTGGGCTAGAAAGGAACGTGATCCAACCCAGGATGGCAATTTTTCTCTTTATTTGATATGCTAGCTCCAAATGTGACCACTGAGTGTTATCGTAAATATTTCAGTAAAAGTTTCCTTCTGTCCATCAAATATCTACTGAGCATTGGCTGTGTGCTAGAGATTGCACCAGGCAGAAGGGACACAAACATGAACAGGACAAATAGGTGCATAGACAAATATTTGCAATTAACTGTCATGTGTGTAATAATAAAAAATATATAAGAGGTCCAGAACTGCTTCTGAGTAGGAGTGATTAACTTTATGGGTGGAGAGAGTGAGCAAAACAGGGAGAGAAAAGAATTCACAAAGGAGATGAGTCTGCTCATGGCATGAATAAGCTTATTTTGAAGTGCAAATAAGCAGACAATTGGAGAAAGGGCATTCAGACACGTGCAACAGCATATGCAAAGGCCAGAGGCTTTAAAACATGTGATGAGGCTTTAGAACACATGTTGAGCTAGCGACGGTTCTCTTACTTCTGGGAAAAAAAAAAAATTGAGATTGACCTTCACCATCCATATTTTAAAAGAAACCCATCTACTCTTTACATGAGATGCAAACATTTCTGTTTTTGAAACTTACTCTCTGTCTTAATTTCTTCTTTGATAATATAAAGATACTCATAGAACCTGCCTTACTAAGTTGTTGCAAGGGTTTACCATGTAGAGTGCTTAGAATAGTATCAGCACATAGTAAATAAGTGCTTTACTGTTGTTGGTGATGATGATGATAATGATGATGATGGTGCCAGTCGTGGTGGTGATGACTTAACTCTCTTCTCCCAGAAATCTCACAGCACTGCCAACCACTTCCTGCCAGAAGAAGAGTTGATCCTCATTGTGATGATGATGATAATGATGATGATGGTGCCAGTCGTGGTGGTGATGACTTAACTCTCCTCTCCCAGAAATCTCACAGCACTGCCAACCACTTCCTGCCAGAAGAAGAGTTGATCCTCATTAATCACAGATTCCATATTTTGAAATTCATCTACTCACTAAAATTTATTTGTAACCCCCAAATCAATACTTATGGCATTGTTTTGGCCATTCATGGACATGGAGAGTGGGAAATTTGGAGTCACCCAATGCTCACGTGTTCCCAGCTGCATCTGAACAAGGTGATGCTCTACTTTCTTGTCTCAGCTCTCATACTCTAAACGAGTATCCTTTTGCAGCCTATTCAAGGCCATGTTTTTCTCATTTTTGTGCTTTTTGTTGGTGGTTTTGCTGTTAAAATAGCCCCCAAGCATGATGCTGAAGTGCTATCTAATGTTCCTAAGTGCAAGACAGCTGTTATGTCCCTTATAGAGAAAATACATGTGTTGGAGAAGCTTCATTTGGGCACGAGTTATAGTGCTGTCGGCCGTGCATTCATATTAGTGATTCAACAATATTTATTAAATAAGATTGTTTTCAAACAAAAATACACATAAAACAAGGCTATGTGTTGACTGATGGATGAAAATGTGACCAGAGGCTCACAGGATCCTCACTCTGTATTCCACTTGCAGCAGTGGTTCAGCATTTGTTAATTCAGCATTTGTGGGGACTTTAAAGGACATAACTATGGTGAATAATGAGAATTGACTGCACAAAGAAGCAAACGTCCCACAGAGGCCCAAGGTGTATAACCACATTGGCAGAGCACAGTGCCTGGCATCTATAGCCTCCCTGAGTGATAGAAGAAGCTCCAGGTACTGAGTTCTGATAGGCAAGGGAAGGTCTCTTGATCTCTGGTCTGCTGACTCAAGGAACACAAGAAATATTCCACAGTGGTTGGGTACAGGAAATCTCTATAACTAGGAAAATAAAGGCTTCTGGGAACTGACTCTGGAATTGGGGTTGTGGTCATGAGCTCTCCTTTCCAGAAAGCCGCCTATGTAAAGGCTCCAAATGGCTTAAACTCCAACCCCACCTTCCATTTTTTCTGGGACTGTGGTGTAGCTTCTGGGAAACAATTTCACCCACTTGATGGCCAGACCTCCCAGTGTCTTTTCTTCTTTTGAGTAAACAGAGGTACTAAAATGCCCCTGAAGGTCACAGCTTTGTGTCCATCCTGGCCAGTGATGACACCTATCTCTGGGGCCAATCCTGAGCAATGCCCACTCCCAGAGAGATGGGATCCTGGGTTTGCAGTTAGAAAAGTGAGGTGCCCCTCTTTCCCCTGTGGGGATGTGTCTTGAACTGAGTAGGAATGACATTTTGAAGGGGATAAAATGAACTGAAGTGCCTGGTAGGGGTGGTGTCTATACCCAACAAGAGACACCTGAGGGCTCATCATTTAATTCAGGCCCTTAACACAGAGCAGCTGTGCAGGCCTGACATGGGGATCATGACACCTACCTTGTGCATTAAATGAGATAGAATTTTTAAGCTCCCCCTTTTTAAAATTTATTTTTTATTACAACATAGTTGATTGTACATATCTGTGGGGTACAGAGTTGAATACCAATACCTGTGTGTAATATGTGATGCTCAAATCAGGGTCATTATTATATTCAACATTATACAATGTAATCATTTTGTGTGTGCCTTTACCAATTCTTCCCTTACCCCTCCTCTCCCTCTCCCTTTCCTACCTCTGATAACCTCACTTCTGTTCTCTCCTTTTGAAAGTTCAACATATTATTGTGATTGTTTTATATTTCCTTCTTTTTATTTGTTTATTTTTTAGCTCCCACTTAAGAGTGAGGACATGTGGTATTTCTCTTTCCATGCCTGGTTTATTTCACTTAACATGATTTTCTCTAAGTTCATCCATGTTGCTGCAAATAGAAGTATTTCATTCTTTTTATGGCAGAGTAGTATTCCACTGTATATATATTACACATTTCCCTTATCCAGTCATCTGATGATGGACATTTAGGTAGATTCCAATTCTTGGCTATTGTAAATAGAGCTACGATGAACATGGGAGTGCAGGTATCCCCTTGGAATGATGATTTCCATTCCTTTGGGCATATGCCCAGCAATGAAATTGCTGGATCTTATGGCAGTTCTCTCTGTAGTTGTTTGAGGAAATTCCATACTGTTTTCCAAAATGGCTTCACCAATTTACAGTCCCACCAACAGTGTAGGAGGGTTCCCCTTTCCCTGAACCCTCATCAGCATTTGTTATTCTGTCATTTTGATAATAGCCAGTCTATCTGAGGTGAGATGATATCTCAATATGGTTTTGATTCACATTTCCCTGATGTTGAGTGATGTTGAGCATTTTTTCATGTGTCTGTTGGTCATTCAAACAAGTTCCTTTGAGGAATGCCTATTCAAGTCCTTTGCCCATTTTTTAATTGGGTTATTTGTTTTTTTTTAAGTTGTTTGAGTTCCTTGTATATTCTGGATATTAATCCTTTGTTGGATGCATAGTTTGAAAATATTTTCTCCCATTCTGTAGGTTGTGTTTTATGGTCTGTTAATTTTTTCTTTCACTGTGCAGAAGCTTTTAAATATGATATAATCCCATTTGATTATTTTTCCTTTTGTTGCCTGTGCTTTTGGGGTCATATTCATAAAGTCTTTGCCCATTACTACTTCCTGAAGTGTTTCCCCTGTTTTCTTTTAGGAGTTTTATAGTTTCAGGTCTCATCTTTGTTGTTAATCCATTTTGAGTTGATTTTGGTATATGGCAAGAGGTATGGGTCTAGCTTCATTTTCCTACATATGTATGTCCAGGTTTCCAACACCATTTAATGAAGAGGTAATCTTTTCTCCAATGTATGTTCTTGGGGCCTTTGTCAAAGATTAGTTGGCTGTACATTTCTGGGTTGACTTCTGGGTTCTCTATTCTATTCCATTGCTCTGAGTGTCTGTTTTTATAGCAGTACCATGCTGTTTTGGTTGCTACAGCTTTGTAGTATAATTTTTATTTTTATTTTTTATGTTTGGCCACAGAACAAATCTTAATACATTTAAAAAGACTGAGATCATAGAAAATATGTTCTCTGTCCACAATAACAGAAGGAAATTTAGAAAACTCACTAATGTGTGGAAATTAAACAACATTCTCCTGAATAAACAATAGGCAAAAAGAAAAATCACAGGGAAATTAGAAAGTACTTTGAGATAAAAATCAAAGCACAACATATCAATATTTATAGGATGCATGCTCATGCAAAGCTTAGAAGAAAATTTATACTTGTAAACACCTATATTAAAAATAATAAAAAATCTCAAATCAGTAATGTAAACATCTACCTTAAGAAAATAAAATAAGACTTCCAGTCGAGAGGGCAGAATAGACAGTCCCCAGCATCACCCTCTCCCACAATCAATGAATTTACAACTATTAAAAAGATAATAAAAAATCTCAAATCAGTAATGTAAACATCTACCTTAAGAAAATAAAATATGACTTCCAGTCGAGAGGGTAGAATAGACAGTCCCCAGCATCACCCTCTCCCACAATCAATGAATTTACAACTATTAAAAAGCAACAACAGCCAAGCTGGGGCTGCTAGAGATCAGGGGAGAGGAGGAGAGACCTACAGAGTTCATGAAGACAGAAGAAGCCACGATGAGAGAAACAAAGGACCGCCCTGACCTTTTCAAGCCCCAACTATTGCAAGTCTGGCTCTGGTGAGCACACAGAGTAAGAGCTGGCAAAAGCTGCTGCTGTGCCCTTTGTATAAAGTTGCTTGGAGACTGCAGAGGAGAAGAGGGCCTTGTTGGCCCCCAGGCCAGCAAGACCACTGACAGGGTTCCCATGGACTCACATAGGAGTGAAGGACCTCAGACAACTGAAAAAAGGAGCCACTCAGAGGCTGGTGAGTCATCACAAGGGACCAGTCCACAGCCCGCCCCATGGGAAGTGTTTGGAGCGTGAGGGGTGGGCGAGACAGGCCCACCAGGGGAACATTGGGGCACAGCATGGACAGATGATCTGCCCCTCAGTCAGCACAGGCCAACTCAGTGGAGACTGGTCAGGAATATAGAACTGCA
>NW_007736245.1:7828-10387 GCF_000696425.1 Galeopterus variegatus | reverse complement strand
GGAATCAGCAGCAAAGCAGCAATTTAGCTCAACTACAGGGCTCAAGTACTGGTCCCCACAGAAAGTTCCCCCATTTGAGAAGTAAGTAAAAGACAACAAATTAGTTCTAGTGAAGAATTTAAGTGGTAGGAATAGCAAAAAATCCAACACAGAACTAAAAGAAAATACCCACAGATCAGAGACGATGTTCAGACATTAACCAGTAAAGGTCTAACACCACCAAATAACACCTATAAAACCTAGAAGGACCAGAAGACACCCAGGATCTCAAGCTGGTATGGTGGAGGATCAAGGGCCTCAGCCAATCCCCCCCCCCCACAACTCCCAGAACCAGCCCAGTGATGACCACCAATGTGCTGCTGGAAGCACTCCCAAGCCAGGGTGGTGGGGTGGGGTGGGGCAAGGGCCTCAGCCATGATCTATCATATCTGCTTCTACCACCAACCCACCACCAGAAGCACCCCAAGCTCCCAAGTCAGGGCACCGGGGAGCTGAGGATGTCAGCTATGCCCCTCCTCTGATGTCTGCATCCAGCCCAGCAATGACCACTGAGCCACCACCAGAAGCCCCTTAGGCTCCCCTGCCAGAAAGAGAGGGGTGCCATGGTCCTTGACCATCCCCCCTCCTCCCTTCTTCCTCCTCTTCCCACCCCATCTCCCTTCCCTTTTTCCCTCTCCACCTCCCCTTAACTGGTCTGTACATCTTAGAATGTAAAATAATAATAATAAAATTAAATAAGTGAATTAAAAAGAAAACAAAAGGAAAATAGAATAAGAGCAAACTAAACCAAAAACAAATATTTGTTATTCCTACTTAGTAGATAACAAAGATTACAGCAGAACTATATGAATAAGGAACAAAAGACAAAGAGAAAATCAACAAAACCAAAAGTTGATTCTTTAAACAGATCAACAAAATTTGCACAACTTTATCGAGACTTTTTCTTTCTCTTTTTTTTTGTTCTGCCAGAGTTACTACAAAAAGACTATCTCCAAGATCAGATATTCTTTCTTCTGCTTGTGCTAGCCTGCTGCTTAAGCTAATGGTTGTGCTNCCACCAGAAGCCCCTTAGGCTCCCCTGCCAGAAAGAGAGGGGTGCCATGGTCCTTGACCATGCCCCCTCCTCCCTTCTTCCTCCTCCTCCCACCCCATCTCCCTTCCCTTTTTCCCTCTCCACCTCCCCTTAACTGGTCTGCACATCTTAGAATGTAAAATAATAATAAAAAAATTAAATAAGTGAATTAAAAAGAAAACAAAGGGAAAATAGAATAAGAGCAAACTAAACCAAAAACAAATATTTGTTATTCCTACTTAGTAGATAACAAAGATTACAGCAGAACTATATGAATAAGGAACAAAAAACAAAGAGAAAGTCAACAAAACCAAAAGTTGATTCTTTAAACAGATTAACAAAATTTGCACAACTTTATCGAGACTGACTTTTTCTTTCTTTTTTTTTGTTCTGCCTGAGTTACTACAAAAAGACTATCTTCAAGATCAGATATTCTTTCTTCTGCTTGTGCTAGCCTGCTGCTTAAGCTAATGGTTGTGCTTTTTATTTCATTGAGTGAATCTTTCAGTTCCATGAGTTCTGCTACATTCTTTTTTAAGGTATTAATTTCTTTGTAAATCTCCTCCTTCATAGTCTAGATCTTTCTTTCTCATTTCATTATGTTGTCTGAGTCTTCTCATATCTCACTGAGTTTCCTTAAGATTGTTGCTCCGAATTCCTTTTCAGTCATTCAAGGTTTTCCTGCTCTACAGGGTCTGGTATTTGAGAATTACTGTACTTTTTTGGTAGTGCCACATTTTCCTGGGTTTTCATATTTCTGGTATCTCTACGTGTATATGTCTGGTCACCTGGTAGATAAGTTGCTTCTTCTGTTACTCTGGAGTGGGCTTTGAAGAGAGAGATGTCTTTTTCTTTTTCCAATCTCTGTTGGGACCCTCCCTGTGTCAATGCAGTTGAGTATCTGGAAGTCCACCTGCACAGTGGCTGTGCCTATGCTGTGGTGTCAAGCCACTTTTGCAGCAGCTGTGGCTGTGGTGGTGGCTGTGGTGAGCTATCCATGCAAAAATTCTGTTTTTGGCAGGAGGTGCTGCCCTCAGCTCCTGCCTAGGACCCTATGTGTGCTCTCTTGCCTGCCTCTGGGCAGAGGGAGCACTTTAATTTGACTTCAAGTAGTATTATGCTTCTGGCTTTATATTTTTTGCTTGAGATTGCTTTGGCTATTTGGGGTCTTTTCTCATTCGATATGAATGCTAGGGTTTTTTTTCTATTTCTGTGAAGAATGCCATTGGTATTTTTGATGGGGATTGCATTGAATCTATAGACCATTTTGGGTAGTATGAACATTTTCACAATATTAATTTTTCCAATCCGAGAGCACAAAATGTCTTTCCATTTTTTGTGTCTTTTTAAATTTCTTTCAACAGTGATTTGTAATTCTCATTGTATAGATCTTTCTCCTCCTTGGTTAAATTGATTTCTAGGGTTTTTGTTGTTGTTGTTGTTGTTGACTATTGTAAATGGGCTAGCTTTCTTGATTTCTTTTCCTG
>NW_007736245.1:0-6649 GCF_000696425.1 Galeopterus variegatus | reverse complement strand
CCTCATGTCTGTGGGGTTTGCAGTGGCAGCAGGGTTACCTCATAGAAGCGACAGCAACACAGATGGCTGTAGCTACCTCCTTGGCATGTGCAGTGTCCTTGGCAGTGTTCTTGGGGGCAGCACAATTAACTTGTAGTGGTGGCAATGGCAGCAATGGTGGCAGCCATCTCTCTGGCATCTGCAGAGTCTGAGGCTGCACTGATGGGTCACCTGCAGGACTTCTGCTCTGTGGGGAGCTGTTCTGGGATGGGCAACAGTTCTGAGACTGGACAATGGCTCGGATAACTGCAGCAGCAGTGGCAGTGAGCCTGTTTCAATCCTCTGTGGGAGGAACAGGCACTGGGCACCTCTAGTTCACCATCTTTCTTCTTGCCTGGATTTACCAAGCTTTGCATAATTTTGGTTTCCAATGATGTTTACAGGAAAAGAAACAGAATATAGGCCACTATATGCATAACACTTGATTTTACCTCCACCTATGGCATCACATGACCTTTCCTGACACAGTCCTGTAAGCTCCCTTTGCAGTGACTCCCTGAATGCTCACTTTCTCTTCCTCTTTCCTTCCCTCTCTTCTTTCCTTTCTGTTTCCTTCCTCCTTCCTTCTTCCTCTCTTTCTTCCTCTCTGTTGTCTTTCCATCTTGATCAGCTCAAACATTATTTAATACTGATCAATATCACACCTTTTCCAGCTAGTGAATAGAATGTAGAGACAGGAGTTTGGGGGTTGATCCCTTCTTTGTCACTCATGAATTGCATAAATTTGGTCAGCTCATTTATCAAATATTGATTGTCTACTAGGTGCCAGGTGCTGTGCTGGGCAGTTGGGCTAGATCAGGCAAGAAGCTTAACAGTCAGTTGCCCTTGTGAGGTTTAAATTCTAGTGGGCATAGACAGAGAATAAATAGTAAAGACGGTAACTACATAAATAAGGAAATAATATATGCTATGGAAGAAAGAAAACAGAGCAGATGCAGGGGATGAGCACAATGATACGGGGGAAGACAGACTGGCTCAACCACTCTCCAACTCTGCATGCTCCTGTCTAAAATATGGATGATGACACGGGCTCCCCTCATGAAGATGAAATGAGACAATTCATGTGAAAGGGCTGTATAAATCATAAACCATTAGATGCATGTTTACTGCTTGAAGAAGGCTTCCTATCTGTATGACCCAAAGATGAAAATAACGTCCTCATTTGGAGAGGAAAACGTAAGAGACAAAAATCCACATTTGTTGAGTGCCTACTTACTGAGTTAACACCTCACCTCCAGGACCTCTTCTCATCTCTAAGGTGGGCATCATTATCCCAGTTTTGTGGATGAAAAAAAACCAAAGCTCAGAAGTAAAGGAACCTGCCTAAGGTCAGGTCACAGAGCTGGGGGGATGACAGAGCCGGGCTGAGAACCCATCTCCATCTTTCTGGGGCTCTTTCCTCAGGGGAGCCAAGGCATAAACATGGCTGGGTGACCTCTAAAATTCCTCCAATTCCAAGAGTACATGTCTTCTCAGCAGTTAGTCTTCCAGGTGAGGATAATTGGATGACCCAGGGAAAAACATCTCTGAAGGAAATGAGTTTTTGGTTTCTAATAGGAAGGTCATCTCTCAGCCCTCCTGACAACATGAGTCGCTGGGGAAACAGACATCAGCAGGCTGTGGGTGGAGAGGGGAGGATCGATGGGAGAGTGGTGAAAGCTTAGACTTGAGGGGCTCCCTCCACCTTGCGGGGGTCCTGGAGCCCATGAAGAAAATAAAAGCATGAGGGATATTGCTGGCACCTGCAAGCCTCTTAATAACAAAGTAAGAAGGATGGGGCCACAGTTGAAGAAGCAGCATCTGACAGCAAGGTAATTATCAGAAAGGAGTCGCCAGGCTTCTTTCTTTAAAGAATGGAACACTATGCTCACCCGAAGGTACAAGGTGGCTCAGGAAAGGAAGAAATATATATACATCATTTCAAGTTCCCAGCTTGTGCACAGAAAGAATGGACAGGTCTGTTAAATATTGCTCACCAAGAAGCTGACCAGGAAAAAAAACTGGACATTTTTAATGCTCTTTTCTCAGTGTTTGAGGTTTTGAGATATTAAATCAGTTAATATTATAGATAACATAGTGGTTTTGGGCTGTTATCTCATGTCTGATCCCTGCCAGATTATGAATAAAAACAGTGGTGATTTACATATTTATTAGCTACATTTTACAAGAAAATAGCAGCCCCACATCTCCCATGGCCCACAGTCTGCACTGATTGGCAAGGACATTTAAAATAAGCCCCTGTCACAAATTCTCATTTCATATTGGTCACAGTGATTGCTGTACATAAAATTATAAAGGGGGACACTCCCAAGTCTGTGCTGAATATCAAGTTTAAGTGCAACGAGGTCATTTGGTGAGTCTGCGACCCTTCTGAAGAGGAAGGGAGTCACTGACACCACTGAATCCCCATCTCAGGAATACGGTGGCCTAGATGGGTCACAGGACTAAGGTTCCGAATATAACGTGCTCTGTCCAGAGGCTGTGACATCCGTGCCCTTTGCAGGAAGTCCTGTCATCTGGAGGGGACATTAACCAGAATGCCCTATGCCTGGGGCTTTAACACCTATGGTGGTTTGTTTAAAGTTGAACACGGCTGCAGGTCCCAATCATTCATATGGGAATATGGGCTCCTTCAACTGGAAAGCTCTGAATACAATTAGTCCCCCAGTCCACTTTCCCTTATATTGTAGAAAAATAAATGTGTACAAAATTCCAACAGGGAATTCTCTTCACAGGCACAGAAGGACTTGACAAGTGGAAAGTTTTGGGCAAGGAAGTACAGGTGTCATGACTTAAGAAGGGACTGTGAAGCCAGAGCTGGTCCCCTGGGAGGAGACCCCTAGTGTCTTTTTATCTCCTAGAACAGTGACGGTCACCTGCATGGAGAAGGTGTCACAGGTGGACACAGGAGAAGAAAATTCCACATGAATCCACATTTTTATTTTCTAAGTACATCTTTGGGTTTAAATAAAATTTCTAACTACTGACATCACTGAGCAATGATTCAAGCATTATGTGAGTGGCAAAGCCTGCAATGGACCCACATTACTTTGAAAAAGGAAGTCTCTTTAACACTCTACCACTTGACTGTTAATTCAACAACTCACTGGCCTCTTGCCTACTTCCCTGGGCATGGAAAGGATTGTAAAATCATATGGAGATTTGACACAAAGCCTCTTTGAAAGAGGTATTTATCTCTTTTCCCAAGAGCCTGAAAGCAACTTTGTATGCACTCCAAAAGTAGGCATCTTCTAAGAAGTCACACCAAATTTGATCTGCATTTTTATCTAAAGAGAACATCACAGGCCTGCTTCAGAGATTTGCTGGAGACTTGGAGATCCTGTTTCTAGGTCATCAGTCCTCCCCAAGCTGTTTTAGTCAGAGATTTGTTCATTTACTCAGAGATTTATTCCCATAAACAGAGAAAATGATGAGATGCGTAATATAAATCTACTGAGGGCTGAGTGTGGCTCCAGATGGAAAATCCTAACAGGCATGAAAGTCCCCTGCTGAAGATGAGTATTTGGCTTTTGTTTGCTCCAACTATTTCAAAATCAGAATCTTCCAACTTGAGCTTGACTGTCTAAGGTCAGGGACCTCCCACAGACATGTGGCTCTTCTGGAAGAGGGTCTTTTCCAGGCTCCCATGAGCTGGTGCCCTTGAGTTGTTCGAGCAGGTCAACAACACTTGGGGTAGGAATGAAGCTTTCCCTTCAACATCTGACCTTCCTCCCAGAATCAAGATGCTTTCAGGAGAGATCTCATACCTTACTTGGCTCATCAAGGGTTTCCCTGAGATGTTCAATTAAAGCCTTGGAGGGGCACAAGGGAAAGAGACACTTGCCAAGCTCCAGGAAATCAAGTGAGGAGCAGGTGTTGCTGCAGGAAAAGGTAAAGGTGAGTGTTGGGGGGGAGGTTATAGAAAACTCAGCCCCATAGAAAAAGCAGCCCCACAAAAGGAGTGTCTGATCACTTCACTCTCCCACCCCTCCCTCCTCCCAACTTATAATAGAATTCTCCTGTATCTGTCCCCTCTGTGGTCCTCTCAAAATAGCTATTAAATAGGAAATTTGGAAATTGTGTGTGTGTGTATGTGTAGTGAAAGAAAACATTTTTAAAAATGAAGGCAACATAAATTATAGGTTACTTGCTGAGCTCTTGAACCAGCCTGCCTTGAACTTGAATTGTCCCTCTTTGGGGATTTGACGATAGACCCACATTCATGTGGGTAGGAAGACTACCTCCAACTAATGAAAGCCTGGTTCTTCAGAAATAAGGAAATCCCAGAAGTACTGACAGCAGACCCCTGCAGTGTTGTCCATGAAGAGAAATTTCTAGACTGAAAGCTCTATAGGCCAACCAATAAGAAAAGAATGATTTATACAATAGTAAAGAAGTTACTTCTCCACACCTTGGTTTCCTCGGCCAAAATCTAACCCATGAGGGTGTCATAGAGATTGAATTCATTAATTAGTATAAAGTGTTTAAGACATAAGTGCTCTGGGCCGGCCCGGTGGCGTACTGCTACAGTGCGCCGCTTGGGAAGCGGGGTGGCGCTCCCGCCGAGGGTTCGGATCCCGCATGCAGACCGGCCGCTCACTGGCTGAGTGAGGGGTGGGAGCAAAACCGAGGGTTGCGATCCCGTTGCCGGTCCCGGTCCGGTACGGGCGCGACACTGAGGGTTGCGATCCGTTGCCGGGCACGAAAAAAGACAAAAAGGAAAAAAAAAAAGACATAAGTGCTCTGGGCCGGCCCGGTGGCGTACTGCTACAGTGCGCCGCTTGGGAAGCGGGGTGGCGCTCCCGCCGAGGGTTCGGATCCCGCATGCAGACCGGCCGCTCACTGGCTGAGTGAGGGGTGGGAGCAAAACCGAGGGTTGCGATCCCGTTGCCGGTCCCGGTCCGGTACGGGCGCGACACTGAGGGTTGCGATCCGTTGCCGGGCACGAAAAAAGACAAAAAGGAAAAAAAAAAAGACATAAGTGCTCTATAAATGCTAGCATTCATATTACAGCAACATATTATGGAAAAAATACAAATAAAATCCTGTCTCCAGAAGCTTTCCATCCAGCGGGGAAAGAAGGAGTTAAAATAAACAGATGGCACAAATAGGACAATTGCTATAGTGGAGGTGAGTGCATTTGGGCACTTGAGAGGAGTTTTCCCAAGTTTTCTAGGGAATAAGGAAAGACTTCCTAGAGAATGTGGCATAAATGCTAGCATTCATATTACAGCAACATATTTTGGAAAAAATACAAATAAAATCCTGTCTCCAGAAGCTTTCCATCCAGTGGGGAAAGAAGGAGTTAAAATAAACAGATGGCACAAATAGGACAATTGCTATAGTGGAGGTGAGTGCATTTGGGAACTTGAGAGGAGTTTTCCCAAGTTTTCTAGGGAATAAGGAAAGACTTCCTAGAGAATGTGGCACTTGAGCTAGAAAATGAAGAATGAATAGCAGGAGTGTTTTCCACATAGATACATTCTAAGACCTTTTTTATTTTTTCAGGCCAAGGAAATAGAATGTGTCAAGGCACATAGGCACAATAGAACAATGGATATGGGAGAAGTCCAAATACTTCACAGTTGCTCATTATAAGTCAAATATAAAATAAATCATTAATATGATTTTTTTAATTGTCAGAAATTTGGAAACTTAAGTGAGCAAAAACCAATTCACACTGCTTAACTACAGAGAGGATTTGATAACATCAGGCTTCCTGTTCAAAGGAAAGCATCACGTGTGTCTGCTCTTTAGCTGTTATTTAGTTCCAGACCAATGGATAAACAGTGAATGAATACATTCTCTGGAAATTACTGACATTAAGTAAATGATATACAAGATCTGAAACAAAGCCCAAGGCAGTCAATCTTGTATCCAATGTAAAATCAGAAGTCCGAGAAGGTATTTTTTTTAATTTTAAGTATTGTTTGTCAGTTTCTAGAGAACATTATGCCCTTAATGTGATGTTATGTCATTTCCTACCTTATTTGTCAGGGTTCTCCAGAGAAACAAAAGCAATATTATGCGTATATGAAGAAAAAGAGTTTTATTTTAAGGAGCGGGTTCATGTGATTATAGAGGCTGGCAAGTTCTAAGATGTGTAGTGAGAAAGCTCGAGGCGAGGAGATTCAATAGTGTGTCAGTCCAAGTCTAAAAGCCCAATAACCAGGAGAGCCAATGTTTCAGTTCAAGTCCAGAGGCAGGAAAAGGCTGATATCCATTCTCAAAAGAAGTCAGGCAAAAGAAGTTCTTCCTTCTCAAGGGAGGGTCTGCCTTTTTGTTCTATTCAGGCCTTCAGCAGATTAGATGAGGCCCACCCAGAGTAAGGAGGGCAATCTACTTAACTCAGTCTCCTGATTTAAATGTTAATCTCATCCAAAATCACTCTCACAGACACACTCAGAATGAGTGACTGAATATCTGGTCACTGCATGGCCCAGTCAAATTGACACATAAAGTTTACCATCATACCTTCTTAGTTGGTGTGGTATGAGCAGTTGCATTCCATACGGTGGAATTTTTTTAGAAATATTGTTAATTGCAATACCAAAGATACTTGTTATACCCCAAAGTGAATGCATGAGACTTAAAATCAGGAAAGACATCT